>NC_073691.1:210796928-210958691 GCF_029784155.1 Uranotaenia lowii
TCATTTGAGTGCTTCTCGTGCAAGAAGCTTCTCCCGGTACAAACCTTGCTTTAGGCTGCTCCGCTTCTTCTGTTACAGCTGCTCCGCCATGAAGAAAATAAAGGAAAATTTAGAAACATAGCAATGTGAATGAGAAAATATGATTCGGTGTGAATATATACTATCATTGAAAACAAAATTTGAATAAAAATTTGATTTTTTTGTTTGTTTGGCTCAAAAACTAAACTATGGATTATTAATGTTCCAAAAGTATAAAATTTGTGGAAAGCTGGTGCAGAAACATATTTTGGATTTAGTAAAGTATTCCTTTAGTATCATTTACTTATGAACCTGGACTTTTCCATTTCAATGTTCTTTTCCTAACATCATTTTTGTTCCAATCGCCGACGGAGACAGTAAAACAAACCATTCTTCTATTTTTTGTAAATAATTTATACGTTTGCATTGAAGTTCTTAAGAAGTTCCTCATGGAACCAAAACGTTCGTAACAAGTTCTGCATGGAACCGAAAAGTTCGTAAGAAGTTCTTCATGGAACCAAAAAATTCGTAAGAAGTTCGTAACGAAGCACGATAGTCCAAATTGAATCCTGGATTTTTAAAGGTACTTGGAACGCACAAAAATGATCTATGCTACTTTGTTTAGACTTTTTATGTTCGTTCAGAAGTTCGATTCAAGCACTTATATTCAATTCTCTCGAAGACCTTTTACTCAGCCAAATGTGAACTTTTAATGCACAGGATTAAGTATTTATGAGACCTTTGGTTACTTGGGAACATACTCATGATTCCAAGTTTGCCGAGATACTCCGGCTGGCTTGAACCCACATTCCATTGTATATCAGTTTTCAGTTCGTTTGATGTCCTGTCCTACCCCCCACCTCATCCCCAGTAATAGAGTTAAGCTATTATACATTTGATAATATAATACCATCAACAGAAATTATCAAGGATACTTATCTTTGTTCAGCATCTTTAGTAATCTTCTAGGTTAAAGCAAGCCGTGACAAAAACGACGTTTTGGTTACCGGTGCAGAAAAAAAACACAACTCGTTCAAAGTCATTCACCATTGTAATTTGATTCAAGTGAAAATATAATCACATCCCTCTTCTATATTTTGAGCGCCGATGTGATCTAGTGGCTGGCGCGAGTCTGGTGTTGGTATGCCAGGCGTACTGGGTTCGATTCTCGGTATCGGTAAGAAAACTCTTGGGTTCGAGTCCCATAAGTGGCCGACAGGTAAGGTGCGTTTCCTCTTATAACTGACTATATAATTAAGAATGTTCAATCAGTTGCCAGCTGGCCAGGTATATACACGGATACCAGAATACCTGTAAGTAAACTAGCCCACCTGATTGACTCGTTCTTCCAAAATAAACCTACATCAACACAATACACTCATCCATAACAGTTCATACGAAGCCATGGGGTCCGGATATGATGTACGCGTTGCATTGGAGATTTGTCGAACTTAATAATCTTAAGAATGCATGTGAGCACATACTTTGGCAGAAACTGCGGTGAATCCGTGCACCCATGGTGGATATCCAACATCCACATCCACAGGTCGCATAGGGTGTGTTAACCGATTTTTGTTCCTGTCAATAGGCGACTTACGGCAGTTTTTACTGGACATCAGCCGATTAATCAGCCGACTTCGGAGGTCTAGCAAATAGGCTGATAAGTTGTACAATTGTCAAGAACCTATTTGTTGAAACTCACCGGTTCGGTTTCGGATCCTATTAAGCCAAAAATTTTGCGGATCGGAACGATCCGACTGCGGAAGATTTCTAGAACACCGTGCAGAACCAAAACACGGTTTGTTTTGGTTCTCCACTTTTTTTTGTATTCAATTCGCAATCGAAGAACAATGCATCAATGATTGCTGATGACAGGTGATGATGATAAACGCGATATAAATGTTTACATCATCACACTGTTAAGCGATACAACACAAATTGGGTCAGTGGAAACACAACAGTGGTGCCAGATATTCTGGGTAAGAATATCAAAGTACTCATTGAGAAATGAGTACCTTCCCGGTGAGGGAATATAAGAAAAAGAAAGTGACAATTAGCTATCGCTAATTAATATAGTTGTATTCTACTGACCTCACAGACGAAACATGAAAAAAGATAACTCTATTCCACCACTAAAACCTGCGTTTTCAACAGGTTATGGGCCCAGATACATCAGGATACGGAAATTACGAGTTAGTTCGAGAGGGATACTCTCAAGTATTAAACTTGCGGTTAGCAAGTGGAGCAGCCAGCAGCCGAAGGACCAGCCAGGTCGAGGGGCCAGCCACCAACCAGAGGACCACCGAAGAGGGCCAGCCAGCTGATGGAGCATTAGCCAGCGCCGAGACGAGCCAACCTAGGGTCCCCGAGCCAGCGGAGATGGACCAGCCAGGGCAGAGGCCAGGCAGCCAAAAGTTCGCGGCCAGCCAGGAGATACTGCCAGAGCCCGGGGAGGTTCGCGGATTGAGAGGGTTACTCTCGATGCCGTCACGAGCCACGTTGCGGTTAGCAAGCGTGAGCTCACGACCGACGACCGGGAGGAGTCCCAGGATCCGCAACCGAGATGGAGCTGATAGTCGAGAGGGTTACTCTCGTGCTGTGGTTGTGCGCTATTGGCAGCAGTTATGAGCTGATCCAATCGCAGAAAATCACCAGCGCAGAGGATCGTCAGCGCAGAGGCCACGAGATGCTTCAGGTCAGCCAGAAGGTGCCACTGGAGTTCGAGGCCGAGAAGTCGGATTCCGAGAGGGTTACTCTCGATGCCGTTACGAGAAACGCTGCGGTTAGCATTATGTGTTCTATAACGACGGCCGGGAGGAGAAGCTTACAGCCACACACTCTCGGGATCTGTAACCAGGATTGGTTCGGGTCTAATATTCCAGATGGAGTATTAGACCGTATCGAAGTATGGGAGAAGCTGCTTGGCGAGAGGGTTACTCTCGTGATTAGGAGCTGCGCTGCGGTTAGCATGCGTGAATTTATCATCGTCTGTTGGAAGGAATTTCTAGCGCCTTGTAGAAGATGGTTTGAGCGACGGTTAGTTGCCAGCAACTTCTGCAATGCATTAGATCCAGATGGGTCGCATGCTGCTGAACGTTGCCTCCCACATTTCCGAAGTTGTCAAAGCGTTGACATAACGGGACGAATGTCCACAAAGCTTGTTGAGAGGGTTACTCTCGAGATGTGGAACTATGCTGCAGTCAGCACGCGTGATCTCATCCAAGCCAGCAGTTTAATTTTTCTGTGGCTTTGGAGTCGATGTTTTGGGCGACGGTTGGTTGCCAGCAACTCAGAGCCAGATTTGACGTTTGTGGTTGATAGTAGCCTCCAGCTATTTCGGAGAGATAATAGCGTGAGAGCAACAAGAGGAAAGTCCATAAAGCTGCATGTCGAGAGGATTATTTTCGTGCTTGGTAGCTGCGCTGCGGTTAGCATGCGCAAGCTTGTATTCGACGGTTGGAAGCTGTTCCGTGTGCATTGGAGGAGGTGGTTTGGGCGAAGGTTAATCGCCAGCAATCTCAACCACTCCTTGATTCCTGAGGCATTATGGACGGGTGCTGCCGGACGAAGTCTAGCATATTCTCAGAGGCATCGAGAATTAGCGTTATTAGCTACAAGAGGTTGCTTCTCTGGGGTTACCAGAAAGCAACATGCAAGAAATTCTCGTCGTTCGCGTGCTGAGGTTATCAGCCACCAGAATCAACGAATCATCAATTCCGGTGCCAGTCAGCGTAAGGCGTGAGACGAGAGCGTGGTCAATGAAACGTCATCGACTGGAGCCTTGTGGTATGCGGTGAAGGAAGGTTTGTGGTTAACAAACATCCTAAGTGAATTGGCTGTGGTTAGCACTCCTTTCACTTCGATGGAGTACAACATCTCATGCACCCAGTACCTGGAAGAGGCGCGAACCCATCAGCGGATGAAGCATCTAGACGTTAAGTATGCTTTCATCAGAGACATCATAAGAAGCGGTCAGCTATCTTTGCGACACTTCTCTACTGAGGATCAGCCAGCTGATGCGTTCACGAAGGCGTTACCAAGAGCGAGGCACGCGAAGCTGAAACTCACCGGTTCGGTTTCGGATCCTATTAAGCCACAAGTTTTGCGGATCGGAACGATCTGACTGTGGAAGATTTCTAGAACACCGTGCAGAACCACGGTTTGTTTTGGTTATCCACTTTCTTTGTATTCAATTCGCAATCAAAGAACAATAGATCAATGATTGCTGATGACAGGTGATGATGATAAACGCGGTATAAATGTTTATATCATCACACTGTTAAGCGAGACAACACAAATTGGGTTCGTGGTAACACAACAGTGGTGCCAGATATTCTGGGTAAGAATATCAAAGTACTTATTGAGAAATGAGTACCTTCCCGGTGAGGGAATATAAGAAATGGAAAGTGACAATTAGCTATTGCTAATTAATATAGTTGTATTCTACTGACCTCACAGACGAAACATGAATAAAGATAACTCTATCCCACCACTGAAACCTGTGTTTTCAACACTATTTAATCAGGTTGATCGGTCTCAACTGTTTTGGACACCCTATTAGGAATGCTGCCTTAATGTATACAAGCCATTACACCAGTAGGTTCTATTGTGAAATTTATGTATGTACCTCCATTTGAAACGGGAAAAGTTGTAATAAGATATGGATACAAAAAAGTTTTTTATTATTTGGTTCAAACGTTAACGTGTTAAAAAAGTGTTTTCTTCTTCTGTTCAAAATGGTCTGGACACAACACAGGTGACTAATAAGGTGTCAAGAAAACCTTACGAAAAACGACTTAATATGTCAACTGATCGAGGAACATGAGTTTTCATGAGTTTTCCACCCCCCTTAACTTTGATAATTTTGAAATACCAAACATGACACTCTTAATTTCAAAATATTAGATTGGTTAGTAACATTGTTGCATGTACTTTAAAAATTGTCAAAAATTTCAAAATTGATAAAATTAGCAAATTATTACCTAAATGAAAAAAAAAATGATAAAATGAAAACAAAATAATAAAATTGACAAAATTAGCAAAGTCGATTGAATTAACAAAATTTTCAAAATTGACACAATGCACGGATTATTTGTTGTCTGGAAAACATATTCTAAATGTAAAACACAAATTTCAAAGTTGTTTTCCTATTTTTTCTTGAATCCTTAAGATGTTTCATACGACATAATGAAAGCGCACGCGAGTTATCATAATCTCACTCAATTTGTATGTGGCTGTAAGACCAAAAAGTGACGCCTCCATTTCGTCTCAATCGTATGACTGGGATCATTAGCTGATTCCGAGAAGCTGAGGTTTTTCCACGTCTCATTTAAGGTTGTAAATACGAGGTTGGAGTGTCAACAAATTTTGCAGCCTTTTTTTCACAATCCAATAGAAAAGAAGAACAATGAACAATTTTATTCTTCATTGAAAAGTTTTCGAGAAAGAATTACCTTAATGGGTTAAATTTCTATAAAAAAATGAAAACAGCTCCCACCGGTTAAGACAATATTTTTAAAAGTTCAACTATTTTATAACATGGCAACTGAGAAAATTTTTTCTCCAAAATTTGATTAAACATACGCTCAGGATACGAAGTTGCAGTGTCCCCTAGAGTGATTAAAGAAAATGTCATATTTTTTTTAGAAGCTACACCATCAACAACCGTCCTCTTAATTTTCAAATGGTATTTTAGCTTATGATAAGACGAAATAAAATTTTCAGAAAATCAGCAACAAAAGTCCATTAACTATCGAATCAATTTTATTGGTTCCGGTATGCATAATGGAAAGTAGTCTCGTAATTGATTTGCTGCAGCTCCCGAGTGGAATTACGGCTCCCGGATTGAAGCGTACGGGTGTTTGGATAATAAAATCATACCATACGCTAAGTGCTTTGCTGAGCCAAAGGGATTCTAACTATTTGCTGCAATGTGGTCAGCATCAGGTCCATGTATGTAGGCACTTGTTTAGCTACTACACTAAGATAAGAGAAAAACAATATAGCGAAGCTAATTATTGTTCCATTTAGCAATGTTCATCCGAGTGGAAACCATTAGTCCACTATTCGGTTGAAAATTTACTTGAAAGCACTTACGAGACTGATCTTGTTAGCTTCGGATACAATGACATTCTGACATTTAATTATTTTTATTTCTGAAAGGTGGAGTGGAGATCTCTGTTTCGTTAAGGGGGGAGTAGGGTCTAACACGCGTTTTTCTCGAAAGCACATTTTTAAAGTCAGTGGACATCGTCCTTTGAAAACTACTTCACCGATTCTTTTCAAATTTGGAACATATTTTCTACATATAAAATACCAAACCCCAACGATTTTCTTTTTTTTTTACTTTGGGGAGATTTTACAAATAAAAAATGTCGGATTTTTTCGTGAAAAATCGTAGTTTTTACTTCAAACAGCCACACAAATTTCATAAAACATTTTTTTAAGTTAAATAAAATCGTTGGGGTCCAGAAAAACACATATCAAAAATATTTTGCTCTGATTTTTTGACTTCAGATGATTCTGTGCTGAGATACAGTGTCCACCGCAAATCCTGTTTTCTAAAAGGCATCCTCGAAAGTGCTCTGTCACCGGCTCATTTTTCAATATTTTTCTACGAAAAAATTACTAAATGTTCTTATAACAATGCTTTGTATAATGCAAAAAATTTGTATACATTTGTTTGAACGATAGCTCTAAAAAAAAATCGTGAAAATGTATTTTTTTTTACCCTTTAGACCCTACTCCCCCCTTAATGACGGGTCTCATTTGCCAACAATCGAAGAAACTCCTGAGCCCCTGATCAAGTCCGTCACTCACCACTCCGCTTTACTGCTCTCGCTCGATATTTCCAGAATTGTCGCCATCACCGAAAAATTGGCATCCTTCTTCTACGACTTTAAAAGTGTCGATTTGTCTGCAATTTTTCACACCACCATTTTTGGACACCATCAACAGGGAATCTGAACTGGATCCTTCTGATACAAACGCTGCTGCTGTTAAGTTCACTTGTATTGCAATGCATTGTCAACTACATTATCGATCGCCACATGCCAAAACGCTCTGCAGTCTCAAATCTACGATCACCTTGGGTCACGAAAGAGTTGTGGCAAATGAAAACGCTGAAGAATAAAGCCCTCCTTTATTACACCAGGCACAAGTCTCTTCAGGACAAAAACAGTATCGCAATCTTAACTCAGCCTATAAAATACTAAGCACGCATTGCTATCAGAGATATCGGGTTCAGCGTGGTTTTAAAAACAAACCTAAATCGTTCTGGCAGTATATCAAGGATAAACGGAAGGAATCCAGCTTACCATCATACATGTTCTTGGATGATAAGTCGGCGACATCGGACCGTGTTCTGTAATCGCTTCGCACAGAAATTCCGTAGTATTTTGAACTCTGGCTCAATATCCTCGGAGCAGTCAAATAGTGCAACAAGCAACGTCCCTCATTTGAGCACTTCAATTGATAATTTTGCAGTCGACGCTGATACCATCTTGAAGGCATCCGTGAAGCTGAAACACAGTCATTCTGCAGGTCCGGACGGTATACCAGCAACTTACTTGAAGCGCTGTTTATCACATATGCTAACCATTTAGGACCAAAACAATTCTTGATTTATTTAGACGACGTGCTTTTGCTCCTCGATGGACCAAAATTAGCTTACGCAGACGACCTGAAGTTGTTTTATCCTATTTCCGGCCCTGACAATGCCAAGCTCATGGTGGACCAGTTCAACCTCTTCGCCTCCTGGTGCGATGTTAATTGTCTGCCTTTGAATCGTAGTACATGCGCAGCAATTTCTTTTTCCCGTAAGCTGCTTCCATCAAAAACAGTGTATTTTCTCGGCGACGAGGCTATCGCTCGAGTTGAGCGCGTAAAAGATTTTGAAGTAATTCTTGACAAACGGATGGATTTCAAGATTCACACAAATTACATCGTCGATAAAGCTTCTAGAAGCCTAGGTTTCCTGTTCCGCATGCCGAAAGACTTCAAAGATATTTACTGTTTGAAGAGTTTCTGTTATAGTTTGATTTGTTCGATCCTTGAATCCGCCTCTGCTATCTGGTGCCCTTATTACCAAAACGGTTTCGAGAGTATTGAGGCTATCCAACGGCGCTTTATGAGATTCGCCTTCGGCACCTGCACGAGACCTGTTCCGACTTCCCAGCTACGAGATCCGCCGTCGTCTAATCGACATCGACACGCTGCAAGCCCGCAGGACCACCGCACGAGCTTCTGTCGTAGCTGATTTGCTTTCATCTAGAACTGACTGTCCCGCACTAATGGAAGGTCTTCAACTAAACGTACGACCACGTGGTTTGAGTAATCGTGATTTCCAGCTCTACGTCCCTCTTCGGATGAATAATTATGGGGCTAACACAGCACTTATTGGTGTAATCAAGACATTCAACCGCTACTCCGAACTTTTTGATTTTGACGTTTCGAGGAACGCATTCCGAAGAAAAATTCCTAAAGCTTTAAGTTTAGTGTAGACCATTGTATTTGTAGTGTCTGTAGTGTGTAGTGTAGTGTCGTACGTCTCGGGGTCGAGTGGTTAGCGTGGTAAGACGGTAATCGCTGGTCCACTGATGGCATGGGTTCGATTCCCATCTCGGTACTGGGTGTTAAATGTTAATCTTAAGTTGTTCACGTCATTTATTCAGTCTGTAAAGCCTACATCGGCTAAGACGGTGTATGTCTTTTTTTAATTTTAAATTCTTTCATTAAGATCAATATGTGATCTGTTGATGTACAATAAATAAGAATCAGAAATATACACCCTTATTCTCGTTTTCGATCGAATGACATTCGTTCGAAAGATTTGCAATTTTGCATTCTTGTTTTCGTTCGAACGAATGAGCACAGTTCGATCTTTCGAACATTGTTCGTTCGAACGAATGGTTGCATTCTCGTTTTCGATCGAACGTATTTTTACTACTGCCCAACAAACGCGAGTAAGATGTTGCGAACCGGGAGCGTTTTTCAAGTTGAGGACGGTTGAAAATAAGTTCAATGGGAAACTCACCGTATTTCATACTCGGAAAAAAATGAGAATTGAATTAAAAGAAATTTCTATTACGAATGTTACATTTTTTTATTTGAACGATGTATGCATTATGTTTTCGGCAGAGGTGTTTTTAACAGAACAGCATACAAATAGCGGCAGAGCCATCATTTTTATCGTCGGGCATTAAAGGTGTATTTTTGTGATCGGAGACCATCGAGGACACAGGTCACAGCTGAACGAATAGCTCCGATGTCGGATGGTGTTTGTTGCTGCTGCTTTCCTTTATGTTGACGAGCAAAATTTGTTGCCGGTATTATCCACAGCCACTGCTAATGTTGTATTATTGTCCATTAATTCACCGAATAAGCGTAACCTGGAAGGAATCATCATCCAGCACACCTCTAAAATTCACTTTTTCTGTCGTAAAATCTGAAATTTTTCCGTTCGTTGCTCGATGAACGAATTGCCACAAATGAAAAAAATAAATATTTACGCCAAGAACTGTCATTTGCCTGCCAAGGGCTGCCTAGATATTTCGAAGTTCATCGGGTAACACCAACAACGAACGTATCGCATTCGAACGAAAACAAGAATAGCTCTTTCGAATTCGATCGAAAGTATCCGTTCGAACGAAAGTCAGATACGCCGTAAACAAGAATAAGGGTGATAAGAATATAGATAGTTCATGATCCCCGCAAATTCAACTCGATTATATATTTGATATATTCGAAATAATCAGTTGATGCAGTTTATGCACAAGTTCTGATGATTTCTGTGCATTTGTGTGTTTAAGTGGGAAGTTTGTACCCTTTGTTCTCAGCATTTTTGTGAAACTGGGCTTACTTACTTAATGATCCCGCGCCGATCCTCCGGTGCATAGGGCCATTGTAAAAGACCTCCACTGTTGACGACCGGGAGCCAGCGTCTTCACTTGGTCCCAGCCAAGACTCTCGTCGACAGTTCGTATTTCGGTGGCTAGGCTTCGCCGCCACGAGCTTCAGGGTCTGCCTTTTCTTCGATGTCCTTCTGGATTCCAATCTAGCGCCGCTCTGCAAATCTCGTTTTCATCTTTCCGCAGCGTGTGCCCAATCCATCTCCACTTACGTTCCCGAATCTCGATTTCTAGCGCCCTTTGATGACACCGGCGATGTAGTTCCTCATTCAAAATCCAGTTGCTAGGCCACCAAGCGCGGATGATATTCCGCAAGCAGCGGTTTACAAATATTACGTGCAGTTTTCGCGTCGTTACCGCATATGTGCACCAAGTTTCGCACCCGTACAGCAATAAGGATTTGACGTTTGAGTTGAAGATTCGGATTTTTGTTCGTGACCGGATTTTTGTTCGTGATTTCTGGCGTGACCGCCAGATGTTTCGGAGACTCGCAAACGCAAATCGGGCCTTTCTGATCCGGGTTTCGATGTCTTTCCTGGTACCACCATCAGGCGTTATCTGGCTACCAAGATACTGGAAGCACTCCACATTCTCAACTTGTTGCCCAGCTACAACTGGGCTGCATAATAAAAATTATTTTTATCTTAGAAAACGGATTTTTTTATTTGGAAAATTTTGTCACTTTTGTCAAATTTGCTAATGTGTTGTGGTTATTTCACAAGTGTTGTCAGCTATGAGAGAGATATGCAAAATTGATCGTACACCTTTTATTTGACCTGAAATGTGTGATGAGTAAACAAGACCAATGTGGATAAGCGAAGTTTTTGTTTGTCAGTATTTCATGTCAACACCCAGCAGCTACTTAGGCAGTGTTTTTTGCTGAATTTTGAAGAGTTGTAATCAAAATAGCAAACAAGCGCAAGGAAACGGACATTGCGACGCGATCGTAGATAATAAGTATGTGTTGACATGAAAAGTCATTGTGGGAAATAGCAGAATCTGTCGAGAGAACCACTCTACAGTGCAGTACATCATCAAAAAGAGGAAATACGAAGGAACCGTGAAAAATATCGCTGGAAAAGGACGGAAACGCATCTTGACTCCTACGGATGAACGGGTAATTGTGCGAACTCTTAAAAGGAAACCTTGAACAAGTATTCTGATATTGGCCACTGAAGTCGCTGGGACCATCGGAAGATCTGTCAGCGCAGATACTGTCCGGAGGGTAGCGCACAGGGGCGGTTTGAGAGGTCGTGTGGCCCGTAAGAAGCCCTTTATCTCGAAGGTAAATATGAAAAAACGACTGGAGTTCACTAAGGCTTATGTTAATATGCCTAAAGAGTTCTGAAACAAAGTTCTATTTACCGACGAAACAAAAATAAACCTTTTCGGATCGGACGGACGGCAAATGGTGTGGAGAAAACATGGAATGGAGCTCCAGCCCAAGAATTTGGTCCCAACTGTAAAACAACTTGGCGGCAACCAGATGTTGTGGGGTTCAATATCGACCACTGAACCTAGAATTATGGAATTTATTGACTTAACGATGTATAAGATGTGTTATTTGAACATCCTCAAGCGTAACCTGCAGCCTTCCGTTGATAAATTGGGTCTACCTCGTGAATACTACTACTTCCAACAAGATAATGACCTCAGATATACCGATACTGTCGTACGGGAGTGATTTTTGTTTAATTTTCATAAACAACTCAAAACGCCTCCGCAGTCTCCCGATCTGATCCCGATAGAACACCTCTGGTGGGAGGACAAAAATCGCCTGCAAGATAAAAATTCTAGGTTCAAGAAATTTTAGGAACGGCGATTAAGGAGATCTGGGAGAACATTCCATCTAGTGTGACCAAAAACCTCGTTGAGTTGATGCCACAACGCTTGCGAGCAGCGCTAGATGCTAAAGGCGGTCATACCAGATACTAATTTAGTTGTGATATTTGTTACTTTCTTTAAATTGATATTTATTAAAATTTTAAGGAAAAGTAGTACTGTACGATCAATTTCGCCATGTCTGAAATGGTGTTTTTTGTTGTATTTTCAAATATGAAGTGAAAATATAAATAATTCACAGTTCACAGTTCTTCACAATTAAAGAGTAAAAAGGAGGTATTTTTTTATTGGATTAAAGTTGTTTTTTACTTATTTACCATTAAACCCTAAAAAACTGAAAATTCAAGAATGATTAATGAGTGTACGATCAATTTTGCGATTGACTGTATATATACCCATAGAGAAGCATTAAATTTAAAATTTTTTCTTACATGCAACCGATATTCCCTGCCATTTATATTTGTAGATAAGCGTGCCGCCCTGAGGCCAAAAAAAGGGAGTCTCTGAGATGCCAGTGGAAGTGATAAGACGGTTCCTTTATATTCCTTGATGCAAAGATCAAGCAGTCAATGAAAGTCTAAAATCAAATTTCTAATAGTTATAGTTCGTAGCATAAAATATTGAAAAACGAGATTTTTCATATTTTCAGGAAGACATTAATACTACAGATCCCTTCTTCATCTTTAACGTTCAATTTGGTTCTTAAATGATTGATAGCGCTGTAAATAGCGTTTATGCTTAACTGGTGCGTTTTGTACAGTTCTCCCCTATGAGTACATGTCTACTAACGAGCCTATAGTAAACAAAGAGACGAAATGTCACGATTGGAATTTTTGTATTTCTGTCAGTTTCATTCCAATCGAGCAGAACCAAGCAGCCTTAAAGGCAGCCCAACAGCAGGGTTACAAGCTCATTATTTTGAAAGGGATCAGATGGCGCCTCTTTGTGTACTATAGTCTCTTTAATGTCTACATACGACACACGCCTGACTGTGTTGTGTATCTATATGTGTTTTTGTGCGTGTCCAATCGACATCCTCTAATGGAATTGGTTATAGGAAAATTGGTGTGCTGTGCGAGAGACAAATGGACCACAGTGATGACAAGTTTTGCATCCAATATTTTCCAATGTGTATGGTGGTCGATGGGCAAAACCTTACTTGATTTTTAATCTTTCCACCAAATTAAAACAAAAATAACTTGTTCTTTTGGCTATGATGATATTATTCTCCTTCGACTTATTTTAGGAACATAAAAGACTACAAATAATCCAAATGTCACCGACATCACCCTAAAACAAGTAGCAGCCTCGTCTAAGCAGACGGGAACAGCCGGAAGACGTGAGCATCCTTCGGCATGCAACATTTATTCCAATCATAGGCAATCGGAAGTCGGGCTGGATTGAATAATCCGAAAATGGCCACCGGTGGTGTTGTTTGCGGCCGGCATTCGTTGACGATGTTGATGATGATGATGATGATGTTGATTGGACTTCTGATTCAGTTATCCCGATTTGGTATGATTTTTGCAAACTGCGAATGTGTTTTGCATCGCCAAACCGCCGCCATCGCATTTGGTTTTCGGGGGAACTAACAGCTGTGACAATTTACTGTTGGTTCAATCATCATTCAAGCGCCTAGCCCGATTGATCAGCGATTGAGTTGGGTGAGTTAATTTGTTATAGATCAATGCGACCAACATATCTTTGTAAAAAAAGTGAATTTTGAGCAAGATTTTTTTTTGCTTACGCTTGGTGAAGATAACTTTCGAATACTGTTTCACCACGAATGGACAGTTTATCCGGGCAAAAAACAATTTTTTCACTCCAACTTTGGAATTTGATTCCTCTCATTTCCCTTTGCAAACAATAGGCAGATTGTCGGTTTCAACTTTTAACCAAAAGCTCCAGGTTTACACGAAAACATACAATTTTCAGCTCACACCCACGATTCGCAAACTAGAACACGTGCCAGGGGGATAAAAAAAGGAATTGGTCTAGCAAAGAGAGTGAAATTCATCCCCCCACGAATTTGCGCGTCGACACAATAGCAAAAGAAGAAGAAAAAAACGCTACATGTGGCGGCACGACGACAGCAGCAAAACCGACAGGCAGGGGATGATGATGATGCTACTAAAATGAGAAAAGTTAGGTGTGAAAACGGATTCGACCGGATGCTGATGGACCGGGATGATGTTGTTTTTGGTTGGAGGTTTTCGACCTGCTCAGCCCGGGCCATGGATGGTGGCTGTCCAGCGGCAGGTGGTGTCAAAACTTTTGATTTTTTCTTGCTATTCCGACTTTTTCTCTCTCTCTCTTGGGAACATTTGTGATGGTAAAACATTATGTTTCATATGGTTGGTGAGCTCGAATTGGCTAGGATTTTGGAAAAATTGTTTCAAGACTCAACAGGGGTTTCAAATTCGAGCAATAGCAATAGCAAAAGCCAAACGTTGATTGAATTGACAGTGAGAGGTAAGCGAAGATGTTTGGCAGTTATTTGCGATACGTACACTTTTAATTTGTGTAGTTATCTTTTTAGCAAATTGCTGTTGTGCTTGTTGTCTACTGTTCGGGTGCTTATTCCATCCATTATCCATACTTTGCTTAAAGATATTAAAATAATAAACTAGTTTTTTTTCGAAAATACTTGAAGAAGATGTCTATAAGGACATATTTAGTGTCTTAAATTTAACGTTTTGTAAATATGTTCTGAATCAAATTTCAAGCCTTCTGACCTGCAATCGTTTTCCAATGTTGGTTCAAACTCATGCAAAAAACATGCCTAGTCTTGTTCCGTTTCCTCGAAACAATCGCCATCTCCCTAATGACTACATTTGAGGTCAAATTTCAAACGAATGTGTCATAAAAATGTCACTTATGAATCAGTAGGTTGATTACTGGGTACGGTTCGCATTTTGTTTCGTTTCATGTTTAGCTCATTGGGTTTCCCCCCTTCGGCATTCCCTTTTTCGGCAATAATGCGACACCAATATCGAGGATGAATCACACGTTCAACCGTTTTGCTTCCATTTTCGTGGGATACAGAATTTCATTAGAGCGCGCACATTTTCCGTCGTCCGGACTTGCGATGGGAATTAAATTTCATATGTTTCGGCAACTCGTTTTTCATGTCTCCATGTCTCTTTGTAGTTTTTGACGGAATGCATTCCAGTAGGAGTAATCTTTTTTTTCAGAACGGGGGGACAGTTTTCGAAAAACTTTTGCTTTGCTTCGTTGCTGCTGCTGTTGGCCACATCTGGAATGCACTTGTTTGTGAATGCGTCGCATTTTGTGAAGCAACAATTTCGGAAAATAAAAACTTTTCTCATTAGCACCACCGAATGGAAATTGACGCATTACGTATAACAAAAGAAAGACTAATCACGTTCCGAGTTTGACGTGGCAATTATTTGTAACGTTTTTCAACGCCATTCTAATCCCCTTAACGAGTAAGGTGACATGAAACATACACGTGCCTCAAGTCACCAGAATACAGAGAGAGAGCGCTGGAGTAGCGAGAAAAAATCTCCCTCTTCACATCTAAGTACATGTATGCATTCCAGCAAGCCACATAATTTATGATGATTCCCACCCACATCCTCGAAATGACGTCGTTGTCGTCTCTAAACCGACAGCTCCATTGAGGAGATAGAATCGCGGGAAACGGTTCCAGCCTTCGACGTACATAACATACGTAACTAAGAAACGGGAGTGCTCCTGCATTTGTCTTAATCTCCAGAGCGTTTGTTTTCAAAACATACAAAGAAAAGCCACGGTTTTGACTAATCACCCGCAGCCAAAATTTATGGCCCTCGGTGAGTCATTTTCGTTAAGTTTTTTGTCATTTTGTGTTCTCTTTGTGTAATTTTTGAGTTATTTTTTGTGTATTTTTTGAAACTTTTTTGTTTCGTTTTAAGCCAATTCTTTTTAATTTTTGTGTCATTTTTGTGCCAATTTTGTGTCGTTTTTTTGTCATTTTTATATAATTTTTGTGAAATTTTTGTGATATTTCTGTGTCTTTTTTGTGTCATTTTGGTCATTATTGTGTTATTTCTGTGTCATTTTTGTGACATTTTTATTTTTGTGTAATTTCTAAAAGATTTTTCAGAGCATTCATGTGAAATATTCGTCAATTTTGTGAAATTTTTGTGTCATTTTTAAGGCGTTTTTATGATATTATGCTTTAATTTCTACAATTTTTATAGATTTTGGTTCCATATTTTAGGCATTTTTGTGTCATTTGAGTGACATTTGAGTGACATTTGAATGTCATTTTTGTATCATTTTGTGTAATTTTTTGTCATTTTTGTGCCATATTTGTGTCATTTTTGTATCATTTTTGCATAATTTTTTGTCATTTTTGTGTCATTTTTGTGTCATTTTTGTGTCATTTTTGTGTCATTTTTGTGTCATTTTTGTGTCATTTTTGTGTCATTTTTGTGTCATTTTTGTGTCATTTTTGTGTCATTTTTGTGTCATTTTTGTGTCATTTTTGTGTCATTTTTGTGTCATTTTTGTGTCATTTTTGTATCATTTTTGAGTCGTTTTTGTGTCATTTTTGTGTCATTTTTGTGTCATTTTTGTGTCATTTTTGTGTCATTTTTGTGTCATTTTTGTGTCATTTTTGTGTCATTTTTGTGTCATTTTTGTGTCATTTTTGTGTAATTTATGTGTCATTTTTGTGTCATTTTTGTGTCATTTTTGTGTCATTTTTGTGTCATTTTTGTGTCATTTTTGTGTCATTTTTGTGTCATTTTTGTGTCATTTTTGTGTCATTTTTGTGTCATTTTTGTGTCATTTTTGTGTCATTTTTGTGTCATTTTTGTGTCATTTTTGTGTCATTTTTGTGTCATTTTTGTGTCATTTTTGTCATTTTTGTCATTTTTGTCATTTTTGTTATTTTTGTCATTTTTGTCATTTTTGTCATTTTTGTAATTTTTGTTCATTTTTGTTCATTTTTGTTCATTTTTGTTATTTTTGTTCATTTTTGTCATTTTTGTCATTTTTGTCATTTTTGTCATTTTTGTCATTTTTGTCATTTTTGTCATTTTTGTCATTTTTGTCATTTTTGTCATTTTTGTCATTTTTGTCATTTTTGTCATTTTTGTCATTTTTGTCATTTTTGTCATTTTTGTCATTTTTGTCATTTTTGTCATTTTTGTCATTTTTGTCATTTTTGTCATTTTTGTCATTTTTGTCATTTTTGTCATTTTTGTCATTTTTGTCATTTTTGTCATTTTTGTCATTTTTGTCATTTTTGTCATTTTTGTCATTTTTGTCATTTTTGTCATTTTTGTCATTTTTGTCATTTTTGTCATTTTTGTCATTTTTGTCATTTTTGTCATTTTTGTCATTTTTGTCATTTTTGTCATTTTTGTCATTTTTGTCATTTTTGTCATTTTTGTCATTTTTGTCATTTTTGTCATTTTTGTCATTTTTGTCATTTTTGTCATTTTTGTCATTTTTGTCATTTTTGTCATTTTTGTCATTTTTGTCATTTTTGTCATTTTTGTCATTTTTGTCATTTTTGTCATTTTTGTCATTTTTGTCATTTTTGTCATTTTTGTCATTTTTGTCATTTTTGTCATTTTTGTCATTTTTGTCATTTTTGTCATTTTTGTCATTTTTGTCATTTTTGTCGTTTTTGTCATTTTTGTCATTTTTGTCATTTTTGTCATTTTTGTCATTTTTGTCATTTTTGTCATTTTTGTCATTTTTGTCATTTTTGTCATTTTTGTCATTTTTGTCATTTTTGTCATTTTTGTCATTTTTGTCATTTTTGTCATTTTTGTCATTTTTGTCATTTTTGTCATTTTTGTCATTTTTGTCATTTTTGTCATTTTTGTCATTTTTGTCATTTTTGTCATTTTTGTCATTTTTGTCATTTTTGTCATTTTTGTCATTTTTGTCATTTTTGTCATTTTTGTCATTTTTGTCATTTTTGTCATTTTTGTCATTTTTGTCATTTTTGTCATTTTTGTCATTTTTGTCATTTTTGTCATTTTTGTCATTTTTGTCATTTTTGTCATTTTTGTCATTTTTGTCATTTTTGTCATTTTTGTAATTTTTGTTATTTTTGTCATTTTTGTAATTTTTGTAATTTTTGTCATTTTTGTCATTTTTGTCATTTTTGTCATTTTTGTCATTTTTGTCATTTTTGTCATTTTTGTCATTTTTGTCATTTTTGTCATTTTTGTCATTTTTGTCATTTTTGTCATTTTTGTCATTTTTGTCATTTTTGTCATTTTTGTCATTTTTGCCATTTTTGTCATTTTTGTCATTTTTGTCATTTTTGTCATTTTTGTCATTTTTGTCATTTTTGTCATTTTTGTCATTTTTGTCATTTTTGTCATTTTTGTCATTTTTGTCATTTTTGTCATTTTTGTCATTTTTGTCATTTTTGTCATTTTTGTCATTTTTGTCATTTTTGTCATTTTTGTCATTTTTGTCATTTTTGTCATTTTTGTCATTTTTGTCATTTTTGTCATTTTTGTCATTTTTGTCATTTTTGTCATTTTTGTCATTTTTGTCATTTTTGTCATTTTTGTCATTTTTGTCATTTTTGTCATTTTTGTCATTTTTGTCATTTTTGTCATTTTTGTCATTTTTGTCATTTTTGTCATTTTTGTCATTTTTTTCATTTTAGTCCTGACAAGAATGGTTGCAGATATTTTTCATACAGTTTTTTCACCGAAAAAACACTGATCTTTACCATGAACTTCATATTGTCCTTACTCTGTTATAAGTTAAAATTTATGATTGCAACTGTCAGACTAACGGGCTCAAATGAGGACCTCCTGCTTCGTTCAAATTCTCTCTTAACATTCGCACGAAATTCAAAACTCTACCAGATATATTTGGGTACCACCAGGGATGGATTCCCGGAGGGGCGAAAAAACTTCCACCAGAGTTTATGAGACAGGTCCTTTTTCATGAGCGCGCCAAAAAACTGGCTCTGTCTATGATTTTTGCCCAATTGTCGCGCATTAGCAAGCATGTTTCTGGCATTTCAATTTTCAATTAAAATGCAAATCAACGACCCGCAGGCAAGCAGCCCATCGCTGACTGGACCCGAGATTTGAGTTTGAAACAACCCTCAGTGGTCATATTTTACTGTTTTTTTTTGTTGCTGGAGGCCCGGCATCGAAGCCCAGAAATACCACGTACCGCGTAAGGTGCCGACCGAGTGGAAAATGCGATGCTAATTTAAATGGCCAGCATAATCTTGAAGAATGGAGCTGCCTTCCTCACACATAAACACACAGATAGTACGGTTTTTCCATGGGGTAGGTAGGAAACTTTTTGTCGCCATCAGCGCTGGACAAAATTGGGTGAGATAATTTTTTCGCTTGCGATCTCGATAATGTGACAGTTGGTGGAAGTTATGCTTTTATTTTGCTACATTCGTGCGAGAAATTGGCGAAAAGGTTCTCGTGTGTTTTATCACCATAGAATAACAATCAGATAATGGAAGGTTTGATATTTCATTTTGAGGTTAGTGGACCCAAACATAAATTTAGGCTGTTTTAAGTTTTTGCATGAAAAGTGTTTGTGAGCTCAACAAAAGAATCTAAACCCTGAAATCTAATATAAATGTCGATATTTCCGGTAATTCCGTCTACATATTTTCCTATTTAAACGACAGACTCAAAATCAATCATAATTTATCCCCTAGGCTTATGCATTCACAACATCATGAGATCGGGAAATATTTGTCACCATATTTTCATTTGCTTTCCAGCGCAAAGAGGCCAGTAGTTCGTTCTCGTTCCGTTCGTTCCGGTGTTACGGTATCGGTCGATGCTGCTGCTTCTCCATAAATTACAGCCCCATCAATCTTGTAAACTACCATAGCCTCTGCCAGACCGATGACAGTTAGTGCTTCCGATATTCCAGCATTCTTGCTTGCGTCTTCAAGAAAATTGTATTTACCGCTGCTTCCAGAAGAATGTGTGTATGCGGCATCGAACATTGAACCAAAAACGACGACGACAGCTACAAAACAATTTTTCGACAAACGACTGCGCTGGATTGTGCTGGATTGCATTTGCCCTCCGATGCACAGTGGGTTAAATATTGATTAAAAATTTTGAACTTTTTTTATATTTTTTGAAAACTTTTCTAATAACCTTTTTGATCTTTGTCGAACAATAATGTAAATAAAATTTTATTCACCTCAACCGCAAACCTACCCAACTACTCTTTGAACTTATGCATGGTTAAAAAAAAGTAAAACATTCCATCTCTCAACAAACCCCAGGAGCATTTGTCACTGTCACCTAATCTTGGAAGCTCGGTGATCAGTTGAAGAAACCTTAGACGGAGATGCATTTTCGACTTGGCCGAGCATTGCATCGGTACTTATGGAAAAAAGTAAAAATAACGAAACAAACTGGCAGTATTAGCGGAAAAACATGTCTGAAGTGATATTTTTTTGTCATGGTTAGGAAACATTCAACATTTATGTTGCAAAAATAAAAATGCAGTACTGGAGCATCAGTCATTATCAATACTTGAAGCAAAATTACCACATACTTACTTACATGAGAAAAAAACTAGAATTCAAATGTAAGTTTTTTTTTGTTAAATTTCTTAAAAAAATTTCAAACAATTTGAACCCAGTGCAATACCAAAAAAAGTCTCATTCAAGAGGGACATGATTATGTCCTCGTTTTTTTTCTGATTCCGTTCCAAAGCATTTGAAGACGTCAATTACTGAGCAACGAAAACCCATTATCGGCAGGTAACCGACCGATGGATTTCTCTAATCACAGTTCCACAACATCGGATCTATATTGCGACGATGAGATGAGACACACATTTTCGAATGCCCACGAGCCGGGTGGTGAAAGGCTGACAGTCATCCTTGGACTATAACTAGAATCGGTCGTTTTCTCTACGAATGACAGGGAATGCAGCAGCTAGTTGACACCGCAGGATAGCCCCCGGGTGTGCGAAACCAAAGCAAGGAACGAACGAGAACAGGGAGGAAGAAGACCCAGCTGATTTATGCTGACCGTGTTTAATCACTCGTTGCAAAGTGTCAGTCCGTGTTGAACCCTGGCCTGGTTGCTCTTTCTCTGAACTTTTCCCGATTGCCGAAGACCAGCTCAGACATCCCCGTGTCCTTACCCAGGCAGGACTTTCGCAGCATCTGTCATCGCTCGCCCCGGGTTTGGGGATTCTTCTTCATTGGGTTTTCATCACGCTCGCCGGTGTTGTTATGTCATCGTCATAACTCTTCTTGTCCGATTTTACGATGGATTAGCAATTTTGCCGCCGAGGTTCATTGAAGAGTGAAACGGACCTGTAGTCAGCGTCTAGCATTGCATTGTACCGGCACCTCCACCATTATACCGATATGATGAGTGTTCCCAGTCCTGCTGGGAGTTTTTAAGTGTTGCTCTTCTCTAGTGGGGGGAGTAAAATCGCGACCTAGAACAGGACGATTGAAGTCAGCTTTGATTTAGTACTGTATAAGTGGGTAACACTCAAAGAGATTTGATAAATGTATCCAACAAACCAAGTAACCAATGGAAATTATTGAAATTTTCTTCAGCACACAAGATTCTGAGTCCCCCTTTTTTGAGTCAGGGCGGTTCAAAAGTATCAAAAAATCTCGTATACCAAATTTCACATAGATCGGTTCAGTAGTTTTCGAGTCTATATGGAACGGCAGACGGACAGACGTATGTACATTCATTTTAATACACATAGATGAAACTATTTTTTTTGTATGGAAGTCCCCTTTACAAAAACGGAAAACGCCTTTACCGTTTGAAATCATCACATTACTATAAATCTTGGATGCTAGCCTAACTTTATCAAAATAATTTTTTATAGGACCCCTCTACTTTCAATAACGACAGGGAGTTTTAATATAATTAATTATCTGAAAATGTATAAACTTGTTAAAAAATACATTAAATCATATCATGACGTTAAAATTTGTGTTTGTAGAAAATTTAATGGAAATTGTTTAAAAACTGTATGGGTTGTGCCCTTTTACATATAGTGTCGAGGTGGTTCGAAAAATGTATAGGTACGAAATTTCACATTCATCGGTTCAATAGTTTTCAAGTCTATAATGTAACTATCTATTGGTATGCCCGCTCAGTCACAAGAGATTCCCCAAGATTTTCAGGGTCGGCCAAAGCTTGCCGTAATTAAGAAAATGATAAGAGGAAGAGAAAAACCACACTTTTGTAACCGAAGTCCTGCATTTAATTCTGCACTTCAATCCCTAACGCCCCTAGCAAAATTTTTACAGATGGACTTACATTTAAAGTGTATGGTAACAGTCGGTTGGGTCTCCAATGGAGGATTCCACGTGATTTCAAAGTAGTCGATGATTCAGCTTAGTATTTGGAAAACCCAAATAATAGTATTTCACTAGCTACTTGCTAGCAACTTCAGTGGGTTATCGACTGACAAGGCCGGATTAAGGGGGGGCAAAAGGAGCAATTGCCCCGGGCCCCCCGGCTCAGGGGGGCCCCCCGAGGGAAAAAAAGTTTTCACATTACTTTAATCATACTACTTCAAATTCTACAAATTTATGAAAAGAAATCAAAACTAGAAGATCGAAATTAAAAATTTGAAATAAAACAACTAAAGTGACCCCCGTGAAATAGAAAAAACTTTCTCTTACATAAGTTAAGGGGGCCCCCTAGAGTAAGCAGTGAAAGATTTCTCCCGCATTTTGTGGGCTGAGAATATCAGAATCTTGGTATTGAATTTCAAAATTTTCGACCCAAAAATGATGTCAACCGATTTCGAAAAAAAAATAGGAAGAATATGAGGCAAAACACCTCAAAATTTCTTTTTTTTTAATCGCGTCAGTCAGGATATTCTGTACAGAACAGGAAGAATAAAATAAGCATCTCCTCAGTTTCACTTCATACAAACGTCTTGCACAAAAATAATGTTTATTATTACGTTAACTTTCAAAGTAATGGTTACTGCACTAAAAAAGTAGCTAAATTCGCCAAAACTGGGTCACAGTGTCAAGAGTCGTTTAGGGAAGTTTTATGATAAAAATTTAAGAATTTTACCCGAGGGTTAATATCGGGTATTTTTATAACATTTCACTTTTCGAGCATTATTGTTGAAATTTCCGTTGGTTTATAATATCTAAACTCTTTCTCTCTCTATATTGAAAATAAAATCTTTAATCTGTAGTTGCTTAAATTGGACCAGTCGACAGTTCGAGTTTCTTTATTGCATTTTCATCCCAATTTCTGTCTTAAACTTGAAATCCGTATTGAAACATTTTCAACTGAGTTAACCAAACTTTCATCATCTACTGAATTAAATATCCTGAAAACAGCATTTAATTTTCCAAATAACCATTCTCAAATTATCATAAAAATCAATGAGTAATTTTCTTAACATGATTATTATTATGTTTTTAATCTTATCTTTATCCAGATTCAATCCATCGAGATTTTCAAGTCTTGTGTTGTTTCTCTAGTTAAAGATATTTGCACTAACACCCCTTTGACTTTGATGGTCGAAACTGTTTTCATATTTAGTATAAAAATTTGATAAGTTTTTTTTTTATTTGATGAGAATCATATTCATACACTTCTTATGAAAACGTTTTTTTCTCGTTCATAGATATTAAAATGAAATTCACATTAGGTGCAATTTCTACTTTGGCTTTGATTTTGTTTATTTTTCTGAAGTTTGTATTCTCTGTTTAAAAATTTCATGATAATTCCCAAATTTCATTAGTTGAATATTTCTCGATGGAGCACAAACCAGACAATCAATGATGAAATGAAAAATATTTAAAATAACTATCCGATCATTATTCTAAATCACTGAATGATAAGAGCATTAAAATAAATTGAGAATTTATTTTGGCATTTTGTGGCTCAAATCAGAGCTTTCATTTTTGATAAAACCCTAAACTGATTAATTAACAATTTTTATTTGAAGATACCATAATTCATCTTCTACGCAGACAACATGGTTCTTTAAAGGCAGTATACTGAACTCATCTTTAGTTCTTCTACACGTTTAAAATGTGTTGTATTCTCTGGGATAGAATTTTTTTAAAAAATGAATCAGAGGCCCCCCCCCGAAAAAATTGCCCCGGGCCCCCCGATGGCTTAATCCGGCCCTGTCGACTGAAGAAAGTGTATGAATTGTCCAAGCTGGGTAGCTGTGAATTATTTGTAGGCCAATTTAAGGGAGGGAAATGATACACTTTCTTCAGTCGATAACCCACTGAAGTTGCTAGCAAGTAGCTAGTGAAATACTAGTATTTGGGGTTTTCAAATACTGTGGCTGAATTCAAAGGAATCATCGACTACTTTGAAATCATAGTTTCATTCAGCTAAGATGTTCTTCAAACCTTCTCTTTGAATATAAGAGGATTCCACGCCAGTCTTTGATCAGTCCGACCACGAGTCTGTTAGAACGTACCTTGTTGGACGCTTTTTCGGAATTTCCGAAAAGGAGGTATGCCACTTCAACCTTCTTCGGGAATAGACTGTTTTTCAAGGCGATACCCACGCATTATGCCATAGGTTTTAGTCAACGGGGTCACTTAACACGGATACACATTTCCGGAACTAGTTAAGGGACGATTTAGAGGGAAACTTTTACGAACACTTTTTGGAGCGTAGGTGTTGCTTTTTTTCGCTGATCCGAAACAAAGTGGAAGATCAAGCAAACGTTTCACTTTTTCCATCTCGGTTTTTTAGTATTTTTAACGAATTTTACCATAGAGCAATACTTTACCACTTTTGATGTTAGTTCGCCGGTGTTTTGTGGAGAGTGTGGTGTTGTTGATTCTCTCTACAAAACCAATCAGTGTACTATTTTTTTTAATTTGAAAACTGCCGCAACCTACTCTTGATTATTTCTATCTTTTTAGAATTTTATTATTGTTTGTTTTTGGTGTTTCTTTTCGTCGTAAATTTGTGTTTCTTTTGTTTCCACACTCTGGAATATTATTGTTTTGTATCACATGTTTGTTAACGGTAAAATTTTGACCCTCTTATCTTTTGTTATCAAAATTTCAACTGCGTAAGTAAGTAATAATGTTGGTAACATTTTACTCCTAAATGAATGCCTTTATGCTTTTTCAGACAAAAAGTGTACAATTAGAACAAAACGAAAAAACTACTGCAGTTAGTTGTATTTTAAAACCATTTGGCCCTCATGGCACATGAATAAAAAAAATATAAGATTTTTCATTAAAACCAAAAACAAAGTTTGTTGTAAGGTATTCCCATCTCTGGGCAAGGTGAAAATACATGTTTTTGGGTATTTAAAAATCACTGGAGAACCTTTCAAATTTTAAAACTTTTGATTAATGAGCCGTTTGAATATGTTTGTTTTTTTTTTAAAGCTAATAAAGTTCAAAGTATTGCATAATGTCTCACTTGAAAACTTTGTGACGTCACTGAATATTTTTTTTCAGACAGTATTCCCCAACAATAGTTCGTTTTTATATGTTTCACATTGTATATGTAGATATATTTTTGTAATTTTTGTACAAATTTGTACAAAATGACCAAAAAAATGTAAAATAGTGGTGTGAAACCCTTATTTTAAATCTATCGATGGATTTTTTTTACGAATTTTCAAAGATAGCTGTTGAGATTATTTTAACATCTTCATTCACATGTTTCAAGGATTCACGAAAGGTTTTTGCAATAAAACTTTATTCACAAAGAACATTGTACTACAAATTTCGGATGGAAATCGGCAAAGACCCACGCGACGAAATGGGACCAGTGATTGGAATTTGGCTCATGGAACTGCCAATCTCTAAATAACATGGGCAGTACCCACGTGCTCTCCAACGAATTGAAGAGCCCCAAATTTGACATCGTAGCTCTGCAGGAGGTACGCTGGAAGATATTCATAGTAGGTACGTTCCGAGATGGTCATACCATTTATCTGAGCTGCGGAAACACATACGAGTGTGGAACAGCTTTTATAGTGATGGAGAAGATGCAGAAGTGCGTGATCGGATGGTGGCCGATTGATACACGAATTTGCCGGTTGAGAATCAAGGGCCAGTTCTTCAACATCATCAAAATCAACGTGCACAGTCCACACCTTGGAAGTACCGGTGATGACAAAGATGAATTCTATGCGCAGTTGAAACGTGAATACGACCGCTGCCCAAAACATGATATCAAGAACGTCATCGAGGATTTTTAGGCTCATGTCGGCCGCGAGGAGGAATTCAAACCGAACACGTTTTGATAGACAACCGGCTCTTCTCAGAAATCATCGACGTCTGATCCTGTCGAGGGGCAAACATCAAGTCAGACCATTATCTAGTGATGGTAAAGATGCGCCCAAAACTCTCCACAGTGAACAACATACGAAACCGATACGCCCGCCCCGGTTATATATCACACGACTGAAGCAACCTGAGGTCGTATCAGAAGCAACGCTGCCGGCAGAGGGCGAGCTTGACGGAGCGGAAGCGTTCTCAGGAAACACGAAAGTTCTATAAGAAGCTCAAGGCATCCTGCAAAGGCTCTGAGACACAACAAAAGTGACAAGATAAGGACGGAGGCATCCTGACGGACATTCGTAACGTTATCAAAAGGTGAAAGCATATGAGCGATGAACACCTGAAAGGCGCACATGCAGGAGACCAAAACGGTGGGGGTACATTGCCGGCGGATCCAACGACGTAGAGGAGCCTGAATAGAACGGTGAATAGCAACAAGTCGGCTGGCAAGGATGGCATCCCAGCTGAACTTATCAAAATGGGCCCGGAAAAGTTGGCCTATTGTCTACACCGTTTGATGGTCCGGATCTGGGGCACAGAACAGCTATCGAAGGACTTAAAAGAGGGGTGAATATGCCCCATCTATAAGAAAGGCGACAATTTGGACTGTGAGAAATACCGAGCAATAACTGACCTCAATGCCGCCTACAAAGTGTTTTCCCGAATCCTTCTCCACCGCCTAACGCCACCATAAAACAGATTCGTGGGGAGTCATCAGACCGGCTGCATGGAAGGACGGTCTTCAACGGACCAGATCTTCACATTACGGCAAATCCTCTTAAAATGCCGTCAACACCAAGTCCCTACTGATACAAGGCCTTCGATTAGCTCAGGACTCCAGCCAATCTCATGGTCGGCTCGTCGTAGTTAGGGAAATACTCACTCACCCACTCACACGCAGCAAAAGAGGTACATTAAAGAATATTCCAGAGTCTAACTAACTTTAGTTGAAAGAATCAAGATGAAAGGATTTGATTTACTTAAAAAACACTTCATGACTCACTACTTGCTGCTCATGGACCCGTCGATGCTGCTGGACACCTGCTGCCGTGGTACCACGTGTCTGGATCTTGGAGTTTTGCCGGGGTTACCAACAACCTGGCGTGTTGTCAGTGTTCCTTTCTCGGCCTCGGATTCTCTTAGAAAGGCCAGTCAGACGCGCTTGACTTGCATCGACCCAGGTACGGTTGGTCCTTGGTCGTATGTTGACGGACGGCTTTTCGACCCTCCTGGGACGGACTAGGCACTTATTAGGCTACGGTGCCTTAAGCAAATTGCACTAATTAGTTAACAGCTACCAAGGTCTCAACTGTCACGACTCTTGGATGGCGAATGGTTAGTTGACGCATAAAATAAAGCGCGCACAACGGTCGAACGATACTAAGCGAACTCGCGTTCCCCAAGGCATAAGAGGCCGGCTCATTGGAGCATCGGCCTTTTATCATCTCCCTCGGTACGACGAAGGATGAACCACGAGCTCGCGCGACTTTACGGCGAACCCGGTATCCAGAAGGTGGACTCGCTGGGCAGGACATGTTGCAAGAATGCCGTACGAGTGTCTTGCAAAACAGGTGTTCGCTGCCAATCCAGTAGGAACGAGTGGAGCGTGATCTGGCGTATGTGGGATGCACGAGAAGTTGGAGGAAATAATTGGCAAATTAAAATCGACCTTAATGGAAATCTGTCATCCCGTAAGGTTCAAATATTACGGTTACTCAAAATAAAAAGAAAGGAGGATTTTCGTTTTAAAATTTATAATTATGAACATTTGCAGATTGGCATGATCAATATGGTTTTGGTTCAAAATTAAGATTATTATTCATTTTTAAGCAAAATTGAAAAATAAACTGAACACAAAAAACACCCAGCAATTTTTTAACTTGCCTTTTAATGAGAATTTCGAAAACGGTTTAGTTGAAGCTAGTTTAAGCGTTTAATTCACACTATTCATATGTTTTTCTTGTTGGTGTCACAAAAATATGAAAAATAAAAAACCGCAAGAACTTAAAACAAATAAATGTTCAAAAACAAACAATTTTTCATGAGAAACACCATAACACTTGGAATTAACAAAGATAACGTTATAAATTAGTGTTCAAATGGGGTTTCCTGCTACCTATCCCGCAGCATTTTAAATCGACCGAATATTGTACCCATTACGTGAAACGGCCGCCCCGGCAAACATGACCACATCACAAGCCACTGGCTGGCAAACAAAGTCCACGGTCAGGTCCAAACAATTTTTCCACCCGGTGCAAATCCTTTAACCATGATGTTGTATGTAACACAAACCGATCAACCTCACGACGGACAAGACCCGAAATCGTTATCCGTGCGGTATCGTGGATTCCGTGTGTGGCCTTTCCTGTTTCTGGTTGGACTTGGAAACATTTCCTATTGATGATGCTGCTGGCTGCTGGTTTGCATACATCCAGGGAGTCCCGAAAATCAGGCAGCCGTTCGCCCTACGTCATTAGTGATGTCGATTCTGGCGGTTGGTTCACCGTTTTTCGCAGCAAATATATGTCCGGTTTGTGTCCGATCCCGTGGGGCTGGTTTTTCCGATAAAGGTGCGGGATCCTGTTGGACCGTATCCGTTGTGAAGGTATGAAGGTACCCAAATCGCACTCGAAGAAGCAACAAGGTCGTCTGCAACTGAAACATGTTCAATCCCGTGTCCATCACAGACCGACCAATGGTGTGAAGGGTCCTGTTTTTGGACGCATAGGGGACCTAGAGGAACATTTGATTGGCAAAGCATCAGGATGAATTGTAAAAAAATTTAAACAGAAAATAAATAATAAATACTAAAGATGAAAAATCAAATAAAAGAGCTGCTACCCTCCTGCCATCATTAGCAAGAAGAAGTGGCCACCCCAAATTAGAAACCGGAATGGCTAGCAAGGGTCAACCGAATGAAATTGATTTTGGAACAGTATTCGGTGGATGCTTACTTGCACACGGGCTTCGAATTTAGTCCGATAATTCTTCCTGCCCCAGGGGAATAAGCACGGTTTCGGTTCTGACGACGACGACGATGTGCTTTGTTCCTCCAGTTTCTGAACCTGGACCTCTTGACACAGGAGCACACATACATACTCATGAAAAATACAGACAAACTCTGCCACGAAACCGGGCAAAAGTGAACGAGAAACCACACAGATGAGTGGATTACTTGCTCATGATCGTCAGTTTGATGCTTAAGTCAATTAAAACTTGCATAGTTTCGGGGTATGCGGGTAGCCTTCATTCAGTCGATGTCCTGCTTATGGACGATAGATTTCGGCCAAAGGCATCTCATTTTCTTCTTCCCGGGACATCACAGCACATCACAGAGGGTTTGTGTTGACACACGAGAGTCGAGGAAACAAACTTTGTGGTTGTGTGGCGCCGGATTTTTCGTTGCAGCCAACGAGACGTCAGGTTTTATCATTCGAGATGGCAGCAGAATCCAGCAGCAAGCAAGCAGGGAGCAGTAAACAAAGTTTCGCCTTCGTCATACTTTGTCGTAGTCGTCGTAAGCATTCACTCGGTCGTCTTATATTGATAGGGTACTGAAAGCTGTTCAACAAACTCTCCGGCCCTGGCTGGATGTGAGGCTTTCGGTCTGGTTCACTTGTAATTGATAGAGTGGCCACTTGGGGAAGCTGAGTGCTTTGTTTGAGAACGATTTGCGAAGCTCCAAGGAGTATTCCCTTTGATGCCACAAATTAGGATTCCATTGAGCCATGTGCTATGATATGGCTCTCACACCGAAGGAGCTGTTTGAGAAAAGGATATTTTGAAACAGTTGATTAGAGATTAGATGATCTGGTTAACAGATATTTTCACACAATAGTAAAAAACTCTCCAAATAATCTTAATGTCATCTTTCAAAGCAACATGTTTCCTCAAATGTAAAAAATACCCCCCAAACTGTGGATTGATCGAAAGCACCCTGCACGAGTTTTGAATTGGAAAAGTTTTGAACGAAAATTTAATCTGACGATAAGTAGCACAACAACGGAAAACAAAAGCAATGCGATGAAGAACAAGGGGGTTGCAACAACAACAAACCAATCGCTGATTGTGAATTTGGTTCCAGCAGACATTTTGTTCCTTCGGAGTTTTCGCTCGAAAAATATTCTTTCATATCCCGTGGAATCACCTCTTTTGCCTGCTTTCTTCCTAACGTTCACCCAGCCATCCCTCCAAAAAATGGAAGCTAGAGTTGGGTGAAAATGCAAGCGAGAACGACGACGTCGTTGCTGATTGCACATCAAATTTATTGCTTCATATTTCTTGCGATTTGTTGAAGTTGGTTTTTTTTTATCCTTCTCTCTGCCATTACTTCGAGACTATTTTTATCGGAATCTATTTGCAAGTTTACCTACTCTGCTGCTAGTTTCATCGTCGTCCGGAACTGACAGTAAGAAAGCTGAAACGGGGAAAAAAAATTGAATAAGGGTTTGGCTTTGGCTAGCGAAAATTGTAAATTGCAAAATTTAGTTGTAACTTTCTGTGAGTACCTACGTACCGGCTTACGTTGGCATGAGCCGAGTCCCAACCGATCTATCTGAAATGTAATTTAAACTTTACTTGTTTACATGATTTGGATATTTAGGAATCGTATTACTCAAACGAAGAAAAATCTTCTAGGTTAAGAGTTTTGAAATGAAAAATAAGTTGACAGAAATTTGATGGGATAAAAAAAACTTAAAGATAAAGTTTTCTCATGTAAACGTAACATAAAATTCTACAAATTATCATGGATGAGTTTTAAACCGAAAAAAATTATTGAGACCTCAGGGTTTGAGACATTTGAAAATTATCCCAAATCGACTGAAATTTTCGGTCATATTTTATGCACTTGTATGCTACTTTTGACTCTTAAATTTTTCATTTTCATGTCAATATTATATTTTTTTCTATCTTCTTCTTAATAAATATTCCCTGATTTCTGAGATTAACTTGTTTTTATGTTCTCTACAATCCACTTATTCCGCTTATGAAATTAAGTCTCAAATCGTGTATTCAAGTTTTAAATTCAAAGCCTTAAAGGCTGCATTGATGCCCTTTGTTTCCTCATTTCTAGAAAAATGTGTGAATTTTTCAAAGTTTTGAAATTATACGATATGTTTAGGTGAAAGGGTGGGGGATGGCATAAAATCTAACTTTTTCTTACAAGGAGAAGGTTGAAAGAGGGCGTCTTAAAATTCAAAACCATGCTTAAGTAATCGGCGAATGGCCCTTCAAACATCGGTATGTGATGATATTTTTGAATAATATCTTGCCTATCTATCTAAACTTCATAAAGAAACGATGATCTTAGTTTGAAATATTCCATAATTGGCTTCTTTAATATTGAACAACTCGCTCCAAAACATAGATTACCAATTGAAATGTTGATAAAATTTAATTAAAGTAGATTTGTTTTTTAAACAACATAAATAAAACAAATCTACTTTATTTTCTAGAAACAGCTACCAACAAATGTTTCTTTTTTCAATATTTTAATGTCAGAGGCTTATATTGTGGAAGTATGCTCCTGATTCAGGGAACGAAAGTGGACATATCGAGTTATTGGTTCTTAATATGTTTATCTACAGGGTGACCAAAAGTCCGGTCACACAGTAAAATCTCAATATTTCAAAGAATAAGAAGAAAATATAAATCTGGCTTTCAAAGCTTTATTCAGTAACTCATAAAGATATTTCACAGACGATATCTCGGAATTACATCACCTTTATCTGATCGAACCAGCTTCAGACGTCTCGGAAAGTCGTCGCAAGCGATGCGCACCTGCTCCATCAGCATCTCGTCCCAGATTTTCGTGATAACTCGCTTGAATTGCTCCAAATTTGTTATTTTATAGTCGTTCAGCTTCGACATCATGTATCCCCACACGAAATAATCCAGTAGATTCAGCGGACTTTTATGTCACCCTGTACATGCCCGAATAATTAAAAAGGTTTAAAAAAATATGTTAACACATTGCTTACCAAATGCGAGATATCTCGTTTTTTCGCTCCCCGCAAGTGTGCTGCAATTAGAAGCATAACTCAAATGTTTTAACGTTAATAATGAAACTATATTCAACTTCCTCAAACTTCAACCCCTCAAATCACTTTTCAACAACTTCAAGCTATTTTTCAAACCTTCTTAAAATATACACCAAGGTCGTGCTAACGGGGACTTTTTAGAGGTTTAATCCTCCATGGAGATTTTTTCCAAGCATAAATAAAAAAAATTAAGAATTGAAAAATTGTAAGGAGTTATGCTCAACTGAATGGCTGATTTCAAACCAGACGCAAAATCTGAACCTTGGCAGGTAAATTGGTAAATAATAGAAGGCTCATTTGGATCATTCAATTTGCTTCTTCGGTTACTTAACTTGTCTCTAAAACTTTTGTTTTTTTTTTCATAACATGCAAATTGGACATGAAGTTTGGGGCAGATTGAGCCCACTTTTCTGGCTATTGTCCATTATTGTGGTTTATCGTAAGCCTCAACGCCTAGCCCCTCCTCTGAGGTTGTTGAAAAAAAATCCGTGTTTTGAAGAAAAAAAAAAAAAATACTCGAATTCCGTTCTGTGATGGTTTTATGTGATGCTTTCTATATGAAGTTCATTGGAAACATCAACCAATTTTAACAATTTTATTAGAAAAAACTAATTTAAATAACCAATGTATCTTATATTTCCATGAATTAGGGTTGTATCGGATAACTTTTTCAATGACTGTCCGCCAACTGCATCGTTGATATGAGTCGCGAATGACATTATGATGTTAAAACGTCTCTAATCAAAAAAAAAAAAATAATAGAGTTAGAAATCCAAAGTTAATTATGAAATAATCATTTATAATTTTGTATAAAATGTACAAAATTCAGAACATCTGTATCTAAACTCTAAGTAATTTAAAAAAAATTGTGATCTGTAACGAAATTTTGCCAAAAAATTCTTTAATATTATACATTTTACTGTGATTTCAGCAACCTTTTCCTGCTCCCTCCGTTCCTCTATGTAGTTTTTTGTATTCTCTCTCTTATATGTAATATTAATTTCTTCCAGTGAAATGACTTGATTGTTATTTGTTAAGTAGCAGATGTTGTAAGTTGCACTACAATTTGTCAATACACTCAAAAGTTGAAGGAAAAATAAATGTTTGCACCTTTTTCCGAAATAATGGTGCAAATATCCCATACACCTAGTCTACAAGGAATCAACAAAAATGATTCCCTTTGGCAAGTATCATAGATCAAATGCCAATGGAAGCGTTTAGTCAGAGCGATAGTTCAAATAGGCGCTTAACTTTTCATTTAGCAACAAAATAACGGCGGCCGCTCGCTAGATATCCTGAAAGATACCCAATTCAAATGGAAGGCTCCTAGTCAGCCACTAATTACTGCAATTAATCACCTCGCGAGCTGCAGCAGCGCTAAAATTTCTGGGTTTATGTCTCCACAGGGCTCTCACCACAGTTAGCAAGAGACCAAGTGTGTGTCTCTACCCGAATAAAACTTAAATTAGTTAGTCTCATTTGATTTTTCTTTTATACGAGTGTTTCCTCTAGTGGAAGCTCTTTTTCCGTGTCTTACCTCACTTTTGTCTGCGATGGTTTTTTCTGCTTTCGTTGCTTCGGTTTTTACTTTGTTTCACATTGTGTTCTACTCTCTTTTTCGACCGGGCGCGGTGAAATATTTTTTTGCTTTCAATCCTCCTAGCTCAACGAGATGAAAAACAGCATCAGCAGAACTCGCGACGGTCGCTTTTCCGATTGTAAACAAAAACACGTGCCACTCGTGGTTTTTCTCTTGAAAAATTTCACCCAAACCGCTCGAATCTCTCTTGTCGGCCTGCTGCGCAGCCGTACCGGATAGTACCGAAACTGGCCACGAGAGGCGCCTTTTTCTTTCTGAGACAGGAGTTGCCCGGCAAGGAAAACTGCTCGAAATCGAAGCAGCCGGAGCACGTTCGCAAGCTTCGGGCTTCGTGTTTTGCTCTCAACTTTCTCGAGAAATCTTTCTCGCTCTCAGCTTTCGGGTGGGAAAACGACGAAAGACAACGGCAAAAGCGGATGGAAAATAGGTTCGGTGTTCGGGTTTCGCGGTGCGTGCCCAACGATGCATTGCAATGTGCCTGTTCTGCTAGCTAGTCAAGCCAGCTAGCAGGAAGGACAGGGAAACGTGGAAAATGTTGAGCTTGCTCCAGCCAGCCGGACGGAGTGCGGACCCGACGACGACCGGGCCTCAGCATACACGAGCCCGAGTTTAATCCCGGGCCCTTCGCCTTCGACGCGGGGCAGCCTCAGTCAGTCACTGTTCGGGGCTTGTCGTGGACGTATCGTGCTGTGTCGTTCGTCTGTGTGATTTGTCCGGGAGCCGAGAATCGCGCGAGTGGACACAGTGGATTTTGAATTCCGCCGAGGGCGAAGTGTGAAGCCTCCTGCCACACGGCTGGATTGTTCCGGGTTTTCCCCGTTTTTGGCTTTTTGCATGATCCAACGGGATGCTGCTGAGCCTGGAAACTCTGAATGAGTGAGTGATTTTTCTTCTCGCATTATGAGAGTGTGTTCTTTTTTTGTTATCTTCCCAAGGAGGATGTGAGGGAATTTTATGTGATACTTGTTTCCGGTTGTTCCTTTCACTTCATGTGGCTGATGGGGTGGGGTTGAAGGAGAGCAGTGAATACTGAGGCCTGGTGGTAACATCTAGAGGATTTTTTGCGGATTCAAATTGGATTTTACGCTTCCGGTTGTTCCGGTTCGATTCGACCGCTTCAGAGAGATAGAGGATTATGTGTGAATGTGTAAGCAGCGCGGTAGCAAAAGGGGTGCGGAAATTGAAGGATTTCTCCCTGAATCTCGTAACAGGTTGGTGTTGGTGGAACGACGACGGCACTGATGCGAAGGATTAAATGGCCATAGCGCTACGGGGTGGGACATCCGATTTTATTCTCTACTGCCTGTGAACGAGTTCCGGAAAGGGGGGATGATTTTGACAGAAACACGAAAAGAATTGCATTTTGATGAAGAGTGTGACATTGGATCGCTGGGAACGTTTTTATGAAGCTCTCAATTAGTTGTGGAGTGTAATTGAAGAGAATTGTCAAGTACCGGGATGCTGCGGAAAATGAGTCGAAAGGTCACGAGCTTTCAGTGTGTTTGTTCAGTGTTATGTATTATAAGGTTAATCGGATTGCCGTCCATGTAATGGCTCTACCGGAAGTCGAAATTTTTTCAATGCACGACGAGGGATTACCGCAAGTATAAGTTTTAGTTCATATAGCCGGGCGTACTTTCTGTGAATGTTTGATGTGACGACTTTCCGCAAGCCACTGCAAAACTGCTCGAATAAAAACGAATCAAAGAGAGCTGCCGGATTTTGACGATTTCCAATTCCGTACACGCGACGACGTCCTAAAGTGGGAGGTTTCTTTTATGACCATCATCATCACCACCGATAATAACAACAACAACATCAACAAACAACTGCACTAAAAAACAGCACGCCTTCCCGAGTGAGAAAATGTGTATTCGAAGAGCTTGCAGAGCTCCACCGGTGTCGTAAAATATGGCAAAAAGCGTCACCCGCTGTGGGACGCTCACCATATCGCGCGAGTGCTTCAAAGAAAAACGTTTTCGCCCCGAAAAAAATAAGCCCGGCCAGCAAGCACCATGTGGATGTATTATCAATTCGCTGGAAAATGTTCGGAGATGAAAAACATCCTCTGTTTTTCCCTTGTGACATCGTCTTTCGTCTTAGACGTTCTTGTCGTCTGACATGTCGTCCTCGGAAAAGTTTGCGTTCGTCATCACTGCAAGCAACGTTGCGTGAAATACTTTTAATGATTTTTTGTTTTCCGGGGACCCGGTGGAATACACGAAGATGCCGGGACGACGCGAGTCTGTGCCGCAAAACGAGGCCTTTTTTATTTTTATTTTGGTGAATTTTGGGCTGATATGCGGAAACGATGTTTGTTTGTTTTGAAGCGACATTAAAGTCAGGCAGTTGTTTACGGGCTTCCGTCATCCGCCGAATGGATTCCTTTGAAAGGTTACCACATTGATTCAGGTTTGTTGATGTAAAGCGATTCAAAAGTTCTTTGAACAAAATTTAGCATTTGAATAAGTTTAATAAATAAGTTTTTTTGTGTTTAAAATCATCGGTTGGATTTACGATATTTATCGATATTTTGTTCTAAACACACATAAAATTAATTTAATGTATGCACCTTTCTGTTAAAAAACAGAAGTTCTTTAAAAACATTATTTTTTCCAAATAAACGAAAAAAGCGCTTTTAATTTTAACCTGAATCTCAAAGCAGCATTCCTAAAAAAGAAGCAAAACATGTTAACTCTAACCGTTCTCTTAATCTTTATGGTCGAAAAAGAAATATGTTTTTGTTTCCCAAATAAAAAAGCACATTCCATCGTCACGTGAAATCGCTTTTCCGGACTATTCTGAACTGTTATCATTCTAGAAGTCAACAAATTTACTTGAAAATGAAATAAATAGTAGAAAACGGTCGCAAATTGAATTTCCTTCAAACTGAATATAATTTGGTAGTTAAAAATTGAGTTGTTTGGGTTGTGATCGATAGCTTTTTTGATGTAAATTCACGCTAGGATTGACCATTTTCGACTTCAGTACATATCACTTTGATTTTCTGTGCTCTCCGTGGAAAAAGGATATCGGCGTTTTGGAATAAGTTGTAGAAGAAACAAAAACCCACAATTTGATGTGCCTAGCTTCTCGATTGAACAACAGCGAACAAAATTATGCCTCTTTGAATTCGTGACGGAAATTTACTAAGTTTATTCAGAAACAATTTACATCCTGAAATTTTAAGTTATTCTGATCCATTCTTGAGAGCCTTCAAATTTTATGTTCACTTTTAAAAATGATATTTTGTTATTTGTTACAATCATTAATTTTTCAGTATCTTTTCCTAACCGTTTCTTTATTTAGACTGGCACTTGAATAGCAACATATTGAGGAATTTTCGTTAAAATTACTATTTTTTGTTTCATTCTTCGTTTGAAAATTGACCAAAAAAAAAATCAAATTTTTTTTATTAGAAAATAACGAACATATTGAAAAATCATCTCAATTCTGTACGATTTGTAAAAATTCGAACATCTCGAATGTAAACACAGCTTCCAGAGCATATTTCCCTAATAAAATTTTACAAAAAAATCACACTTTGTGACGTGAATTCACGCTGTTGTAATTCAACTGGATTCCAAACGATTTCTGTAAAACCTTGTGTTTCAAAACCGTCTCATTATTTTCAAAAAAATCCATTTTTTGTAAGAAAATGTCAAAGGCCTCTCGAGAAATTAAAAGGTTTCCGTTTATGTGACGTGAATTCACGTATTTACGACTGCTTTTTAAATCATCATTTTATTTTTGAATTTTGGTTTATTTCTCACTCAATACGTAAGTCAACAAAATTCCATTTTGCTTCAAAATTCAATTGCGAAGTATTATAAGTGCAGAAATGATCTTTTTTTGTATAATTTCACTAAAGAATGTGAGTTTCTACAAGAATTGAGATTTAAATACCAGTATTTTTTTTTTAAATCCAAGTTTAATGACTTATTTTCCAATTTTTTAATATTTACTTGCTAAGGTTCAACAAACTGCATAGAAGCTAACAATTAAAATGCAAAAAGCTCAAGCGAAATTATGATTCAAATGCTTTAGAAGGTTTGAAAATTGAATTAATATGGATATCCTCCAGTCTTTGGTAGTCTTTGGTAAATATAATGAACTAGCAGACCCGATGTGCTTTGCTACACCTTCTAAAAGCAAATGATTTATGTTGAAATCCTTAAAATTTTGGGTTTTTTGAGGGCCTTAATCCCCATAAATTTTGAACTGAACTAGAGTTTCAAATGGAATACTATGTAAATAAATAAAATAAGAGTTTCAAATTGCAATACAAAGTTGATTTAATTTAATTTTCTGAAACTTGATCGTCTAATTTGTTTTTAAAGATTGAATTTTTAACTTTGAGTTTCAATGCTTAAATTTTTAAACGATTTCAGTTAACTGAAATTGGGTTACTTGAACTAGATGCAACGAGTTTTAAAATGTTCACTCCTATTTTCATCCCATTTCGTACCAGAATGCAAACAATAGAAACTATCAGTCCTTTGTCCTATACCGAGAATGAAATCCTTTTTATTTTTTTCCGAAGCTCATCAACCCATCCATCGTCCATCGCGTATTCTGCGAACAAAATAATCACAAACCCAGGAACTATTGCTAGGTTCCAACCATGAATTTAATACCCGATTAGCCGAGTTTATGCGAAGAAGGTTTGTTTTCAGTGCTTTTTTTAATGATGGCAATGGTCGGGTTCGGAGAATATAACGATCAGCTTTTGTTATCCTCATTATGAAAGTTGTAATTGAATTATGTGTTTTAAGAATTTTATGTTTGAAAAGTTCTTTAGAATAAGACACCGTCTCTCAAATTGAAACATGAGATCACGAGGGAACTAATTTTATGTTTATTTGCTTTCGTCGATTCCTCTATATCTTAAAAGAAATTATTTAATTCTCAAAAAATGTCTTATAACTGTTAAATGTTTAAAAAAACATATGGAAACTTACAAGACTGAATAATTTGGACCCCTTTCTGAGCAGATCTTCTTTTATATGTATCGGTTTCAGATTTAATGAAGTCGAGAAAAGCTTAATCAGCTCAGCATGACAGCGCTTGAGGCATTCTCAGTAGGAGACAATTTAAAACTTTTAACCGAGTCATCCGAAAATGTCACCAGTTGATGTCGGTTCAACGTGGTGTAGGCAAGCTGCTTCCAAATGACTAGATTTCTTGACTTGAATCAACGAGTTCTTTTTTCAAATTGGGGTTGATTCGATTCTGCCTGATAACGGTTTCAAGCTCGTTTGAGAAGCCGCTTTTGAGATAGCATCTTATAATGGAACTAAAGATTTTTTAACCATCCTGCTCAAAAAATATTGACAAAAGTTTTTGGGCAAGATCGTTAAAAAATTCCAGTGGGAGACCCCAAAACAGCTGGGAATCAACTATTCGAACAAAGTTCGTATTTCGTATGGTAAATCGTAAAAAAAAACTCGAGGGTCCAACAATGAGCTGAATTTTGAATTAATGCCTAAAGGGCAGGTGATTGTTTATACAAAGGCAAGGTATTTGAAAGGTTTTTTTGAGCTCAATCCAAAAATGTTGATTGGACGTTGTGACCTGACGTCTTGTCGTCTTTTCTTTGTTTTTCTCAACGAATTAATAGAGGCTTTATATTCATTTTGAATTAATGTTTTCAATTTTCTATCAACCAGCTGAGACAGTTCAACTTATCAAGTCAATTTTCTTTTAAATGTTTGATCTGATTAGAATCTTATTCTGAATATTGCATTCCAATTAAAAAAAAAATTGTCAATCCACTTGTAAACGATTTTGTAGGTATCGAAGATATTTAATAAAATAAACATATGAAGTTTTAGTGGAACACCAGTGCCTTACGTTTTTACTGGGCAATATCGTTGAAGGCATGCTGAGAAGAATGCACCAGCGGCTGGAAATGATTCATTTTGTACTCAGAAATAGATTCTTTTCTAAGAAATTGATAATAAGAAATATTAAAACTTTATTTTAAACTGCTTTGAATTTCAGTATACTATCATTTCTGGTCATCTGGTCATTCTGGTCAAGCTTAAAGCGCCTTTACTAGCTCTGGAAAATATAAGAAAAGAAACGTATAGTAATATAGAACATAAAACCTTTGGAGGTTTGATTTGAGCTCGAAAGGTTTTTCCCAAAAAATAAATTGCTTTTGATTATTTTTTTTTTCAACACAAGATCATTGTTATCCATGGCCAGGGTTGCCACCTATTTTCAAAAAATGTCTGGAACAATTGGGCCGAAATGTCTGGAAATGGTTATAAATGTCTGGAACATTGTAGTGTTGTAGCTCGTCGGGGAGAATAGAATCGAAAAACAAAAAAAAGCCGGAACATCAAATTTTTCTGATCATTTCACCGACCAGTGCAAACATTGATTCTTTTATTTTCTTTGGGTTATTGTATTAAGCTTTATCATTCCTTTTAGAGAATTTGAAAAATAATATCACGTTGAGCTTTTATCGGTTGCAAAATGCAAAGTTTCAACAGCTCTATCCAGTTATTGGGTTAATTTCTTCCAAAATAAATGGTTTTTCAAAAATAAGAATGCATTTGGTTGGTAATGCACATCACAAATCCTTGAAATCGAAACACATCAACCACTTTCTCAATGTTTGGCTATGAAAAATGATGCAACGAATTTCTATCCTCCCTACCCAGGTGTTGAGAAGCTTATTTCAATACTAAAATTTTAAAATAATACGTTATATCAAAAATTAAAAGATCAGAATATAAACCATCTGTTTAGCAATTTATATTCCGGAATCCAGGTTCATTTAGAAATTGTTATTTCAAATCGCAGATTCATTGTTATAAATTGTTATTATAAATTAAAAGTTATCGGGATCCAAATTGGAAAAAAATAAAGTTAAAGATTTTGTTCCTTTCTGATTGCATACAGTCATCTCTAGATTAGTAATATTGAAAAACCTTTTTTCATTGTTAAAACCTTTCTATCAAGTTATGCAAAAAATTCAGGTTAAAAAATGGATTTAGAATTTTTCCTCGGAGGAAAAATTGTAAAAGTAAAAGATATTTTAAGCACGACTTTTGAAGTATATTTTCACAGCGTGAATTAATTTGTGTATAAAATAACTTGAATGCGAACCATGCAGTGGATTCTAGGGCATTTTGACCGGAAGTTATAGATTACCGAAAAACACTGTAAATATAAAAAGCAAATTATTTAAATATTCGTGTCGAGCATGTCCAACGAGGCTTGTCGAGATAATTTTTGTAACATTAAATAAAATAACTTGAGTACGAGTACATACGATTTTAAACAAGTCATCGTAGGTTTCAATGTTTATGTATTCAGAATATCAATATTCTGATATCACTTTTAGATAACTATTCAGATTAAAGTTTTCATTAAAGACAACTAACACCATTTTGAGAAATCTCAGCCAAGTTTAGGAGAGCCTAGATTGCAACGTTGAATTAGTCAATATCTACTTTTTCAATGACTATGAAACGTCTAAAACTGTTTTTCAGTTTCTTTTGCAATTTCACAATATATGTGTAACAACATAGCTGCTGAATTTTAACAAAAATAGTATTGATTTGATTTGGAAAGTTTGAAGCGTTTGTGTCTGGCATAAAATTTGATAAGTTGTGATGTATGTAGATGATCCAGTTTGGAATGTTACGTAGGCACATTATTATGAAATTTTATCAACTACTTGTGATGTTTATACTAGAAACAAATGTAAATTGATTACAAAGTTTTCGTTTCTAGTAACTGATACGAGTTGGGGAATATGCCCATTAAACATTTTTTCTGAGTTTTTCGGATTCTGACTTAGAAATCATATCAGTCTTTTCATTTCAGTCTCAGGTTTCAGATTGAAATAATAGATAAGCTGGGGCATATTAAAAAAATTCTAGCAAACCTGACCATTTCGAAAGTGCACTTTCTCTGTCTCAAACTTCTCAAAAATTTCCGAAAAAACAGTCACTTTCCGCGGACGGGACGCAAGAACGCGTGTTTTTATGCCACGGAAACACCAAGAAAAGAATGACACATGGCCGCCGGCTGGTCGCATTGTATTTAAATATGCCTTTTCACACAGGCCACTGATGAAATAAGTTCGGGACGAAATGATTCCAAATTCACCCAGTATGCACGTTCGGACAGAGTAATGTCAAATTCTAGACAGTTTTCGTCCGAATTCGGACGATTATGATTCAAACTTGGTCAGAGTCATTCGGTGGGAACAAAACCCACCGGGCTGTTGATAAGAGCGAAGTGAGCTCGAACAACTCTACTCCACTTCAGTCAGTTAAAGTAGTCAATAATGCCAAAATAGATTAAAATTTTGAAAAAAAAAACTTAGTCAATCAAAAAATGTCTGGAATTGTCTGGAAGAAATACTTAAAATCTGGAAGTCTGTATACCAAAAAAAAGTCTGGCCGGAGGTCAAAAAGTCTGGAAGATCCAGACAAAATCTGGAAGGTTGACATCCCTGTCCATGGCATAGATTAAAAGTTTGATTTTGAGATTTTTGAATCCATTTGAAGAGGAATTCGGTCATGAATATCGAAAAATGTGAATACGTTAAATGTAAACAAATGTAGTTATCAGCTGATTGCAGTGGTCTTTTCGAAGATTTGCATTTTGATGGTATAAAGATAACTGAAGGATATTTGGTTGTCGAGAAATAAAGGAAAAAAAATATTATTTTCGCTGGGAGCTAATGAAGCTGTCAAATTTTTTGTTGTCCTATTTAAATTTCCACGAATATATTTATCAAAAATCTAAGTTTTACTGAATTCGAAAAAGGTGCTTCTATTTAAAAACACCTCGTTGCTCGTGTAAAATTTTTTGAAGGAATCTGTGCGCAGCTTGTCTCCATTAAACGTTTTGAATGTAAAAGCGAAAAGCTTTTCTTCCAATCCTTCAGAGAAACTCTCTAGCGTGTTATCAGTTTTGTGAAAGTTGGTCTGCATCTCATTCTTTCACACGTAAAATCATGACCCAAACTCGTCACCAACTCCATAGCCGGTTTTTAGGAACTCAATTAAGCAAGGACCAAAACACAAGTCATATATAGTAAGCCATAGCATAGTTTGCAATCTAAGAACATGCGTGAGGAAATCACACAACATGTAAGGAGAACGAGAAAAAAAGACACTTTATAATGCCACCATGGATCACTTATTTCATAGAACTCGAATTTATTTATTTTAATCTCCTTTTTAAAGCGTGAACTTCCTTGTTTTCAAACTTCAAGTGACTGCTTATTTTACCCAAAAACATTCAAATCAAACGCCAACCAGCGTACACTTCAATCGAAATTCCAACGTTGTCTCTAAACAGGGACCGAATAAACAGTAATTTGAATGTTTTCGCTTGAAATTTATTTGTGTTCTTCATTCTCCTATTCGAAATTCGTAATTCAATAAACACATTATCACTAGATATGAAAAAAAAACTCCAACCACAGCAAATTTTTCTGAACCAACAACTCCAGATGACTAGAGCGAAGGTATTGTTTTCCTGGCAGATCCGCCAACGGCTGGATTTTAACGATTTTTGGTTACAACTATTTCTGAAAAGTATCTTCAGTTTTTTAAGCAAAATAATCACACTCCCGGATGCCACGCATTCCAATTGCGCAAACAAAGAATAAAACTTCCTACTCACAGCAAATTTTTGCACACCAATAAGCCAGTTTGAAATACATCTTTAAGCCTGTCCAAAAGTCGATTTCAAAAACCACTGGAGATCAGTGATTTTATGCTAATTCAGCCACTCATTAAACATATTTTTCAACAAGTTATCACAAAGATTATATTGAAAACAATCATGAATAAATTTTTTCACGGAACCCTGAAATATTATTAGTTTTTCATATAAAAAAAAACATTGGGTATGAATAAACCAATCGATTAAAAATCCCAAAGAATCCTATCAAACACATCTTGCCTATAGGCCACTTATGACATTTGGACCAAAAAGTTTTCTTGCCAATACCGGGAATCGTACCCAGTATGTCTGGGTTACCAGGCTCGCGTCAGCCTATCCGCTAGACCACATCAGCGCTATTTTGAAATAAGTGGATCATTATATGTAGAGATGTTCCGAATAGTGGTATTCGGCCAGCAGTTATTTTCGACTATTCAGTCGAATATTCGATCGGTTATTCTATTGAGTTTTCATAGAAAAAACCAAAGGCGATTTTTTTTCCTTCTATTCTTCCATTCGAATACCCCTTATGTTTTCGTGTAGATTATTTTCACCAGATGAAGTATTACAAGATCTTTTTTCAAGTAGGGGTTTATCTGATTTTCAAAACGTCACCAATAATTGAAGGAAATCAGATGAACTGTCGCTTCTAGGGCGTTCATCACCAAATAGATTTGATTCCTGTGAAATCTGGGACAAAACATGTCGAAACAGGCGCCAAGCAATTTGAAATTGCTTATTTGATATCGAATCAGATAATTGTCGAATTTGAGCAAGATATCTTCAAAATAGTTGTTAAAAAGAACGATGAGCTTTAGCCTAAATCAAACCATAATTTCTACCACACGTATTCACATGGTCGGACAATTCAGAACGATTTCAGAAAAATTTGTAAAAATAAAAAAACAAATCTAAAAAATAACCTAGGCATTTTTCTAGAACGTACATGAGAATAAGGAAGGAAAATTACTAGTGTTAAATTTGTATCATAGGATTGAACAAAAATTTATGTAAATTTAGAATTTTTTTTAAATCGTTTTCGATCACAAAATCTGAAATTTTTTGAGAGAAATTTTATTTATTTATTTGTTTTAGAAAAAAATCTGAATTAACCCGGTCAAAATGCGGGAAGTTTTAAACAATATCTGGGCAATATTTGGTATCGAATTATTTATTGGATTTATAAGCACACCTGGATGTTTTACGTAAATCAGGAATAAACGATAATCAAAGTATAAAGCGATACTTGTTATCATTCTCCTGTATGATCTACTCGGATACACTTAAACTGTTTAACTGAAACCATAAGTTTCTGATGATTGTGTAGATTTTTCATCATTTATTTCAGATATTTTCTGGATAATCATTAGCAAATTTTGAAAAATCTGTTATTTAATAAATTTTTAAAATTAATGTTCGGCCTATTCGGCCGAATTCTTAGCTCAACTATTCGGTGAACCGAATATTCGGCTTGGCGTTTTTTGGGTGGTATTCGGCGCCAAATATTCGATTATGCAGTAAAGATAACGCATGTGGCGCCAAAAAATTATAATCGATACATCTTTAAAATTGCGAATAAATTTATATTACTACTAGAAATCTTTAGATCATCTCTTTACCTTTCACGGAATGTTCAAATGTTCAGTAAAAACGAGCACAGCACTTTTCACTCGCTTAAGCCATTTTCTGTACCGCCTTGATTTTTTTTATGAACGCTGCTCTAGGTAGACAATAAATTCCACGCAAAAATTAATCAACCGTTAAAATGTAGCTTGTTTTTATTTTATTATTAGTTGGTTTCGTTTTCAGAACATGAATTCTATGAAAACGTAATTTGGAAGCAATAGAATCTCTAAGAAATGCTTAAAAGCAGCAAAAACGCAGAGACTTTGTATTATGACTGAGACCACCCATATCTGAGACGAGGGGCTTTAATCAACCAGAAATTCAAGTGAATTGCTAAGACAAATTGATTTGATGCCAAATCGTCGTCGGTTGAACAATTACTTTAAGATTGACGTTATTTGTTGAAAATGATTTCTCGCTTTCAAATTATACGAAAACATCGAACTTTCAATTTTTGCGATGGATTTTTTATATACCTAGTCTAAGTAAATTGATGCTATCAAAATTACAATCCGTAAAAAATTAGTGATTCACATAGATCTTGTTAAAAAAAATGCCCGAAGCTGTTTGATAATTGAATTGGTTTTTTTCGTACTTCTCCGTACAAAAGATTTAAGCTTAATAAATTTGCTTAAAGCTGACTTCAATGAGATCTCCGGAACAAAGAAAGTCGTTCCGCAAATCGATTCCCAAATTTTCAGTCAACCAAAGCATTGGGAGGACAGGACCGTTGAAATTTACTGACCGTGTACCGTTTGCTCGTTACAAAAAATGCGGCCGTGGCCACCCTTGGGTTGAAATTTAATTTCTCCTAGCGCGCGCCCCGCCGAAAGCCATCATCCGGTTGTTCATAGAAAACGAAAACAAAACGGCCCCCCGGCAATGAAAAGCAATCAATTTTCCAAGTGGATTAACATCGAATTCCGAGCAAACCGATAGTATCATCGTGATCGACAAAGCGCGTGTGCCATCCGGAATGTTCCTCGATTTTTGTTTTTTTTTCTCCATCTGACTGTCCATTCATTTATACTGCGCTCCGACTAATGGTTCCACGAGAATCCAGCTCAGACTCCCGAGTCCAGTTTGAGGGTTTCCGTTGGGGGGCTCCAGCGAAATAAAATCATATATTTTTGGGAATATTAAAGGACCCGGCTATAGCCATCGAGATTTTCCACCCATACGAACTGAAATAAAAAAAATGCGGGAGAGACAGCAGCCATATTAAGCGGATTTAAAACTTAATGGTGAAATGATGTGTTTTTTGTGTGTGTTCCGGGTTCTCTGTTCCTGTTCGCTCCTTCCCAACTCTTGGAGTGTATTTCTCAATTTATCTCGAACATAGTAACACAACTATACTGTGAATTCGCTTCTTTTTCTTTTATAGGATTTTAACCATCGTATCGGAGAGCTTCCGTTCCAGTGTAGTGGGTGGCCATTATAATTATGACCACAGTGCAAATTGAATTAAACAGAAAATGTGAAAATCGTTGAAAATCTCCCGGCAAATATCCAACCGGTGGAGTTTGTTGATACACAAAAATGAATCATGTTTAATGAGTGGATGAGATAAGCAGAACCGGAAGAAGCTTCATCCGAGTGAATGAGAATGGATTGATATTTACTCGAAATGGTGTGTCGTCCTCGTCGTCCTTCTCACAGGAAAGTTAGTGTCACAAAGGGAGAGGAAAATTTTGCCGGATTCCAAAAGCATCAATCTTCATCATCATCAGCAACAGTAGCAGCATCATCATCATCAGTTTCGTTATTGTCATGAGTTTACTGTTGACGTCATAAAAAAATTGCGAAAAAAGGTGCAAAGGTGTTTATATCGTCGAGTGAACGCCCAGGAAAATCGTTTAATAGAATAAATAAGTAATGGATTTGAATGACGCACCTAATCTTCGGAATTGCCGCTGATGGATTTTGAATGGGAGCAGACAGCTGATTTCAAACAGGTAAGTCTACTTCATCTATTTTTCAAATTGATTTATGTCGCTTGAAACGAACCAAGTGATCCACCTTATTTTATGGCGAATTAAAGCCAACCCGTTAAGCGGTTTTATACAACCTATTTCCATACAAAGAATGGTCATGTTCTATGAGTCGTTTGTACGTGGACCAAATTTATGTTCTCCCAAGAAACTTTTTATGGACCTACTCCAGGATTTCTTTTCCACTTAAATACATACTGACATACGTGTGGTGTAGCAATTATTCAGGAACTGATGGAACTCGAATAGCCAACAGTGTAATAGTAGTACATAATGCTTTTCCCAGATCCCGAAAGGCGTAAAAGGGATTAATCGGATCAATTTGGGGGTAATTTGGCTTTTCCCGGTGTGAATGATTGCCTGTCGGAGAAGTTCAGGAGCAACCACCGACAGTGGATCGAATTAATTGCTTGTAAAATAAAATGGGTCCCTGATGGGTTGAATTTCTTTTGTTCCCTTTGAAGGATAACCTTGAATGAAGTTGTTTAATATCGATTTTAATTTTGATAGAAAGTTATGAGACGAACAGTTCCTGAAATCTCTACATCTGATATATTAACAGAAAGTGTGAAATCATTTTTTTTTTAAATTTACTCTCAAATGACATTTTTTTAAACTTCAAATGACTATTTTGTTTTTTTTTTTCAAATTTTACGCCATACGAACGGGAAGGGGGGTTGAAGGGTTTACTCCCTTCTCATGGAGATTTTTCCAAGTAAAATTTTTATCGTTGTAACGGAAAATAACTTGATAGTAAAAGCTTTTTAAACATAAAATTTTACAAGCAAGTTAGAAGTTCAACTCGCTCCCGTCCGAATTTAGTTGAAATCACCCTAGGCTCGAGACATTTCATTTCACGACACTATAAAACGGCCACGAATTGAAACGAATTTTTAATTGAAAATTTGGATTTGCTATTCAATCATCCTTTTGTATCGAAACTCTAATATTGACATATAAAAACCCTACCTCGTCTTTTTATGGGTTTTCATTAAGAATTGAAACAGAACAAATTCAGAGCTTTAAACCAACAATTTCTTCAAAATTAATTCATCATATACTAATTATATATACCGAAAAGTTGGAAGCCATAAAACAAATGTTCACCACTAATGATGATCATCAGAATTAGCAAACAAAAAATCCAATACCTTTTATTCTCTACTATATTACTAAAAACGAACACAAACAAACACAGGATTTCAATGAAACTTCAAGTTTCCTTGAAGAGATTCCTTTAAACTTAACTGTAAGCGCACAACTTTTCGAGGATATGATGGCTAGCATCTTGCAAATGCTAATGCCCCCAACCCACAGAAAGTGTACTATGTATGCCGAGACCGGAATTTGATCTCATGATCGTTGGCTTAGAAGACTTGAAGAGTATCCTTTACGCCACGGGCTGCGGCTTCAGGTATCAGAAAGCATTAGGCTTCATATCAGCACGTTATCCAAACAAACGGGAAAATTGTGCCGGGCTGCGGCTACTCTATTACTAAAATTCTGATTTACAAAAATTTTGTCATTATATGTTTTTTTTTGCTGATATCAAATTTTGTTCAAAAACCAACCAAAGTTTAATTTTTTTTAATTTGTTTCTTAATTTTCTAAATGCTCAGTATCACATTCAAAAAGGTTTGGATATATTTTACCAGGAAACAAAATTTACTTTCAAATGTGTAGGGAATTTATAAGCCTTTTTTTTTATATATTTGGGTGCCCTGAATTAAAATATGTAATTTTTCAATCAGCTTGTGTTATTGAAAATTTTTGAAAATAGGTTAAAATGGGTTAAATTCTCCTGAAGACTTCAAGTAATTTTCAGTCCTTCAAAAAAAGCTACAGTACCGTTCATAATAGTATAGAAATTGAAAGCACGCGAACCATCACTTCGACTTTGAACTTCCATAACTTTTTACTCTGATGATATTTTCTGCGTTAAATAGATCAACTATCAAACTGTTATATCACAAAATTTGAGCTTTCTGGAGTTTGTGTGGTCTGAGAAACAGTAGTTCTACGAAAATTGGACTTTTTGGACTTTTTTAATTCAAACTGCAATATCTCCGAAACTACGCTACATTTTTTATTGAAATTTTGTAGAGCGATTGTTGAAACATAAAGCTTTGCATGTCTGAAGTTTTTGAAAAGTTTTGTCGATGAGGTCAAAAGTTACGCGAGGTACAATATTTCAGGCATGGATCAAGAAATTCGATTTCTATAAGTTTTCTTTAGAGAAGTTTCAAACAAAATTGAATCTTGGATTATGATGAAATTGAAATCTAATCAATAAATTCTATTCTATTCTATTCTATTTTGTTTATTTATAGAGGATTTTAACCAACATGGTCATTCGTCCTCTTAGGGGATTTATAACATTAACAGTAATCAATAAATTAATTTTAGGCTATTTCAGCCAAAAGAAAACCTTGAATTAATTTTTATTTCTTCATTCGATGTTTCGGCACATAATATGCCTATTTCATGGAGTTGAAATTTCTCGTTTTAATTGTCCAAAAGTTTTTTTGAATTTGCTGAACTGTCAAATAGGGAAATATAATCCTTTTTTTTTATTTGGTTGAGATGGATATGTTTTTTTTGACAATTTACAGCTACAATCATTAATATCAAAGTTATTCAAATAAGATGAATTTTTGTTTAAAAAAATCATGCTTCGGGAAAAAGACTAGGAGTGCTCGAAATAAATTTACCTTGTGCCTGAGGTAAAGTTAGAAACTATATGTTGCTCATATGAAAATATATATCGTTTTAAATTTTTAATGATCATGGCCACAAAAAGTGGAGTAAAAATATATGGTTTTAATAAATCAACCACCAAAGCTATTCCAGTTAAAAAGGATTTTTATTGAAAAATAAATTGGAAAGCAGACGTCATTTTGGGATCTATAGATTTATAAATCACCAACAACAGAATTTTTGACAACAATTCAAAGGAAGCTGATTTTCTAATCTTTTTTTAATCTGTATTTTTTTAGATAATTCTTGTAAAGAAATTCGACTTAGCATAGGATTTCGAGTATCGCAACAATACTATATATGCAAAAAAAAAAGCCATTTCATATGATGTAATGTAAATACAATGGACTCAGCACCCCAAAATATGTTAAAATTAGCACTGGTATTCTAAATACCTCAGAAAATATAAAAATTGTTGCCTTGTGCTATAAGTGACAACTTAAAATGAATGAGGTTTGCTTTGCGTGCATTGTAAAAAATAGTCTCCTTTTTAAGTTTAATCGATCATTAAAGCTTTTCTTCTGGTGTCTGAATATGTTCAGGCGTTTTTATCACCTAAGAATCAAGTTGATTTCTGTTAGATGATGATTTCTGAAGGGATTTTGTTTTGAAAAATTAATACTGTTTAAGCTACAGAAGTGTTACGCATGATAATTTATGGTAGCAGAAAATGTACTTCTGTAGAAAAAAGAGGTGCTGATATCACTTAAATTGCCAAAATGCAATTTTTCAGCATGATAATCCCAAAAATGTCACTACTAACAACACTAATTTGTGAAAAACATTATAACTGTTCGTATTGACGATTACACTAGTTTACAAAATTTAAAAAAAATCGTGAACTTGATTGACTGACCAATATTTTTAATGTAAAATCGGGCGCTGAATCCGAAAATGAAATTTAAAAAAATCTCAGTAGAACCGTTTTCGAGTTATGCTCCAAATATGAAATTTTGGAGAAATAAAAAAAGTTCTTGTACTTAGATTGAAATATCTCGGACGGCATAACAGTAATTTGAAATCCCTCTTTTGCATATTGAAGGTGAATAATTTTTCTATCGATCATCTGAACACTGTTTTTTCGTATGATCAACAGTATTGTTGATATTAGTGACCTAATGATGGAAAAAATTATAAAAAACGCATTTTTTAGAGAAAATTGTGTTTCAGAGAAAGTTTTAGACGCGATGGTAACATTTAAAAAATCTGATTTTCTTCTGCGCTTCAATAACAATTTCAAACAAAGATTTCAAGTGGTTATTTATCAAAATCGGTTGAAAATTGAAGAAGTTATGGCTACTTTACCATAACAGTATTTTTTGTAGTTTTTAATAATTTAACGAACCGCTGTACACTTATCATAGTATAGGAAGAATGAAACATGATAAATCTCACTCGCTCCAAGTCAGAATTATTTATAAGCTTACCAAAAGGTCACATGTCAAATTTCAAGAAGATCTGACCATAGGTAGGGGTTGCTGGAGTCTCAAACATGAATAAATTTTTAAGGTATTTTGCCCGGGAGGAAGGAAAAATACTGGTTTTTCATCAATAATTTTTTTATCACAAGCCGATTGTTTTTTATGGTTGATTTTCTCAAAGCCTAAGTTGAGACAAATATTTCACCCGAAGACCGCAACACGAATGGACTTGAAGTAAAAAAGTTATTGCAATTCAAAGGCCGCAAATTTTGTCCAACACTCAATGAGTACTTTTTACGCAATGCGTTTTATACAAGAATTTCCGACCAAAATACAATCTTGGAACCACAATAACTTTCCTGTTTCAAACCCAATCGAGTTACAGTCTTCGGGTGAAATATTAGTCTCAACTTTAGGCTTTAGGCTTTAGGAAAATGAACCATAAAAAAACAATCGGCTTATGATGAAAAAAGTTATTGATGAAAAACCAGTAATTTTCGTTCCTCCCGGGCAAAATACCTTAAAAACTTATTCACGTTTGAGACTCCAGCAACCCCTTCCTATGGTCAGATTTTCCTGAAATTTGGCATGTGATCTTTTGGTAAGCTAATAAATAATTTTGACTTGGAGCGAGTTAGATTTATCATGTTTTTTTCTTCCTATACTATTATAAGTTTACTGTGGTTTTTAAATTATTAAAAACTACAAAAAATACTGTTATGGTAAAGTAGCCATAACTTCTTCAATTTTCAACCGATTTTGATAAATAACCACTTGAAATCTTTGTTTGAAATTGTCATTGAAGCGCAGAAGAAAATCAGATTTTTTAAATGTTACTATCGCGTCTAAAACTTTCTCTGAAACACAATTTTCTCTAAAAAAAAATGCGTTTTTTATAATTTTTTCCATCATTAAGTCACTAATATCAACAATACTGTTGATCATACGAAAAAACAGTGTTCAGATGATCGATAGAAAATTTATTCACCTTCAATATTCAAAAGAGGGATTTCAAATTACTGTTATGCCTTCCGAGATATTTCAGTCTAAGTACAAGAACTTTTTTTTATTTTTCCATAATTTCATATTTGGAGCATAACTCAAAAACAGTTCTACTAAGATTTTTTTGAATTTCATTTTCGGATTCAGAGCCCGATTTTACATTAAAAATGATCTTCAGTTTACTAAGTTCAAAAATGCTATAAACTAGTGTTATTGATTGAGATTAGTGAGTTTTTAAAGTTTGTGGATGATGTTGGAACATTTTATTCTCGCAGCTTTATTGAAATTGAGCAAATGTTTTGTCCAAATGAAACGAAAATCGAGTGAGACAATTCCTGATTCGCTGTTCGAAAACTAAATTAGACGTAAAGATACTCTGAATTCGCTGTATATAGTTGGGTTTACCAAGAGAAAAAATTAGCATAGCGAGGAACTTCTCGCGTTGCCTATTTTTTAATATTATTCCAAACTTTTTTCGGTCCAGCCCACCCAACTTTTTTTTCTGCTCAACAAAACCGTACAAATCAAATCACATCTCATTTGCATGAAGAATGGCGAGAACAGAAAAAATCAGATCAGAAATTGTATATTTGCACTGAGGTACACGGCTGTTTACATGGAAAAAAATCTTCACCGCTGAGTTTATTTTTGTCAAAACACGTGACAGTATTTTTCATTCTTTGAAATTTGAAATTCCAAATTTAAAACCAAATGTTTCCTCGAGCTATTACAATAAACATTTCGGCAGAGTTTCCTTCGGTTCAAGGTTGTGTCAACATGAAAGACGAAACATGATGAAAAAAAGCTGGAGCTTTTTGAGCGCTCTGCTCGGATGGACGATGAAAACCCATCATCCGGTTTGGATTCCTCGAACCATCCTCATTAAGGCCGAACAAACAACAACAATGAAAGTATCAAAGCATGAGCTTTGACCTACCGAAAGACCGGCCGACCTACGCCCTTCTCCGGATTTTATTTAAACGGATACTGTTTCTCTCGGAAGATAAGCTCGATGGGAACGGGAAAATCTCTGAGCTTGAAACGAAAAACAGAAGATAGGGTATGAGAATTCCCTGCACCCTTTGGCTTCTGACAGATAACTTTCCGTGCAGTATGGTTTCCGTTTTGAATAATCTAAATCTGATCAGCTTAGGGGTTTCGGAAGATTTTTGGAAATTCTTGACAGATACCGTTTGCAGCAAGTTGGAAGGAGAAAATTCAATGCGCTCGTGGATGAGCTAAACAAGGAAACTCACTTTAGAGAAACGGTGAAAAATCCAATTGATGATAATGATTTACCGGATTGAGATAAGCTGAATTGAAATTGAGTGTTCTTTCATTTGGCAAAATATTTGTGTACTTTAAGATTTGATTCTGAACTTTGAAATTAAACTTTTTTTATGGAATGAAATTTGAAAATCATTCATTTTTGTCCATCAAAAGGTAAAGTTTTTTCAATCTTATTCCAAACTAAGTCCAGAACATTTTCACACATCGATATTGGATAAACATTGACTGCCAGGCATTCCTTTATTTATCCATCGAATCCCCAGCTCATGAAAATTTGTCTTGCTGGCTTAGAAAAATTCTTCCGGAAGCAAGCGTAATCCTCACATTTTCATGCAAACAACCCATATGATGATAAATTCCGGCTGGGACCATTCCGATTCCTCCGGTGGGCTTTATTTCGGCATCCTCTGTCTTTACTTTTTTATGTCTCAGCTCGCACATTACTTTGCCAACAACAAAAACAGCAAAGAAGAGAAAAACAGGAAAAAAAGGAACACCCAGGTGGGTCACGGTCGGGGAAAAATAACTTCATCTTTCCGGGATTCGGTCTTAATATTCAATAGTCGTACCGATATACATTCGAATGGTATAGCCTTTAGGAAAATAAAATCGATTGCGGCCGTCCAGAGTTTTGGTCTGCGCCCACAATCGGAAGCTGTAACAACATCAAAGGCACATGGAGAAATAAACAAGAAAAAAGCCTTCGAACTTGACCAACTTTCCTTTCAAAGTTACACCTGATAGTAGGTAGGGGTTTGTGGTTTCCTAGTTAAGTTTTTTTTTTCTTTCAAGAAACCAATATTGAAATTGCAGTCTCAAAGTAATTTACTTATTTTCTTCAAACTTCAAAGAACCTGCTTACAGATAAACATCACTCGACTTTAAAGATTTTTACCCCAACTTACTCTTGCAAAAGCAGTCAATTCCACACGCCAACACAAGCAAATATTTAGGACGCACAACCCAGAATGAAGCATTTTTCCTTAGTCGGCGAATGTGCCTCAGCCAAATACAATGTTCGGGAATGTTGAATGTTGTGAACCATTTGGATTTATTTGCTCGATTGTTATTTTGACGGAAGGAATGCGCTCATGTGTCACCGTCTCAGAACTCTTTCTTGCCGGTTTCGTACTTGAACTTCATTACGATAAATGTAAACAAAATATATTGGAAAACAGTCTGGCGTTCATACGCTCATGATGTAATCTTGTTGGGAAAAAAATGTACAGAGCTGTCCTCCATTTTTGCAAAGCGTTCCAAGCCGTCGCTTTCTTCAACCGCTGATATGCTATTTACCTGCCTTGAAAGCAAAACGGAAAATTCACTCTCTGGAGCCACTCGCTTGGTCGTTTTGCAAACGGTCTCTCTTCTCGCGACGGTGGGTTCCATTTAATTTATTTATTTCCGTTATGATTTTTTAACTTTCTTTCGTTCCGAAGGCTAATGCAATTCGAACAAAAAAAAATGGAACAGAACAGAACGGCACAGTGTGGAAAAAGTTTTCGAGAACAACCGATGCTGAGGGTGGCTCCAGAGAGAGCGATGGTGGGAAATAATGAGAAAACGATTACGCCTGTTCTCGTTCACACATTCGCGTTTGCCAATCTCCGGTGCTAGGGTGGAAAATAAAGTGAGAATCAGTTGATTTTTCTTGTTTTTGCATAAAAAGAATAAAAACCATCCCAGCTTATTTCCGCGACGCTTCAGATCAATTCCAGAGCAGATAAAGATGATAGCGCAAACAAGAACAAAGCATCTACGGTACGGTACAGGTTTTCTGCCCCAAAGAAGTAACCGAGAAAACATTTTCTTCCATTTTCTTTTTTCTTCTTTTGTTTTTAACATCCAACGCTCTGGGCAGTTCGCATCAGGATGGCGCTCCAGCTCGCAAGATTCCATTACACAGTGCGCAAAAGTCTCCATGTACGTAATTTATGTACCGTTTCATGTGCTGACAGCCAAGGTGGTTCTCGGAAGGGAAATTAAATTTTGTTCACGGGAAATTTTGTCCGAGAAATTATTCCGATGATCAAATGCCGCTCTATACTTAGTGGGAAAACACAAGCCAGATGCAGCAAATCAATGCAGATTTTATGCGGACTTATCTGGCGGCCATAAGGAAATATTGGTTGACATCAAATACGAATTTATTAACCGATTTGAGATGAGAATAATGAACTATCACGTTTCAATACTCTGAAAATTTTTTAAAAAAACATTTGGTGGTAACACTCGAAATTCATACAGAACCGTTGATCAAATATTTAATCCAAATTTTACTTTTGATATTATCTGAAAATTCTCTGATTCGAGCGGAATAGCCATAAGTTTAAGATGTTCTAGTTCGACTAAGACCAACTGTCTTGAAAATTTTTAAACTTTAAAGTTTATTAAGCTATTTAACGTCAGCCATTGGGTTTCAAAAGGCATTTGTCTTAACTTGTTGAATAAAAATGAGTACCTTGTTGTAAAGATGCTTCAAAAACTTACCAAAACAATAACCTTTATGTTAGTATATTAAGAACAACAACTGATTCAATACTCTCAAATCATATGAAAATCGCAAATTTAGAATGTGATTATTGGATAAAAGAATAACATATTCAATATTGGGATCAAAGTAAGAGATAAAATTTTTCCAGTGGTTTTCAGGTCTTGTTTCCAGTTCCAAACAAGGTGTTTAAAAATAACAGTTAAAAATATATGTCAGAAAATCAACCCCGCTCTGGTGGAATTTGGTTTTAAATTGCTCAGGGCCTAAGACATTCCATTTAATGATACTTTTTGACGTTTCTTAAGTGATACTTATTTTTTATTGTAAATTTCGTTTTGCAATTCTATAAACCTTTTGAGTTGAAACTCAAATTTTTACACAAAAACGTTACCACGTCTTAAGAATGGATTTTAATTAAGAAGTGTAATCAAACAAGTTCAGGATTTGAAGCCAAACAAATTTCAAGTTTTCATTCTTAATTTTTGCTAATATAAAATATTTTTCGAGAAACCAATTTCAGCCTTATTTTTTTATTCTTTTTTATAGGAATTTAACCCATTTAGGTCATTTTTCCTCACTCATTTTATAAGGTGTTTCTTGTTCTTCTAAATTCTCAACTCCATATTTAAAGGGTTTTGATAAATTACACAAGGTCACAAAATTCATATTTGTCCGTACAGCAAAGATTTTAAGAGATAATTTTCTATTCAATTGGGTGCGCTGAAGGCAATAATGTGATTTGTTTTTCTCTATCAGCGTTTTTTTTTTAATATCTTTTCAAAAATAAGAAAAAATCATTTAAAAACATTTGGCGCTTTTTTACAACAAATTAAAACTGTACAAAAAGTTAAAATTAAGGTTTTCAACTAATTATCAACATTTGCATAGGCCGCAACTAATTTTGACTTCTGCTAAAAATATTACAGAAGTTTTCTATCAAATTGTAAAATAAGGGAATTTCAACGATTTTTAAGATGTTTCAACCTTAATTGAATTTTTGATATTTTTTCAAGCAGAAATCCGATAATTTTACAGGCTTCAACAAATAGGTAAAATTAAATAAAACCTTATTCAAAACTTTCTTTAGGATTGTCGAAATTTCTTGTTATGATTTTGATGTTTGTAAAAGTGAAAAAATTAAAACTGTAGAATTTATCATTCATCATCATTATGCTCAAAATATTTTTCCTTATTTTAATAAAGTATTTAATAAGGCTATCGACCTTGGCCTAGAGGATAGCGTTTAAGTCTTATTAGCCAGAGGTCATGAGATCGAGTCTCGATCACGGTATATTTCTGTGGGCTGGTGGTGTAAGCATTAGTAAGGTGCTAGCCATTATATCCTTGAAAGATGTACGCTTTAGTCTTAAGTTAAATTTAGATCTCTTCAAAGTTTCACTTAGATCCTATATGTGTGTGTTCGTTTTTAAGTGTATAAACAAATCTAGAATCAGTTTTTTCTTTCATGTAGATTTGTTGATTCATCTGTTACCAATGATTAATTTTACTCAAAACTGATTCATTTTTAAACTTATATCCTGTATATCATCAAAACTAAGGGCAACAGACAAAATCTCTTGTAAGGTTCGTGCGCAGGGCGCCAAAATCTACCAAATGAACATAACATAGGTTCCAATAGCCTGTTTTCTTGAGTTATTATTCTAAATTAAGGTTGCCAGAATTTTTTCCATTCCCATCCGGGCCTAGCAATTCCGAGCATTTTTTCAAAAAAAAAAAACCTGGCAAAATCCGGGCATGGATTTCAATTTTTCAAATCCAAACACCGGGCAAAAACCGGGCAAAATTCAGGTGTTATTATATATAAAAGCAAAGAAAAAATGCAAAAAAAAATGAAATTAATATTTTATTAATGCAATTGCAGACTTTCAAAAACTTTTTGGAACACTTAAATATTTAAAGGTTTATAAAAGTAAATCAGCGAAATTATTTGAAACAACCGTTGAAAATTTCTATACCGTGAATAAATTTTGCTGAAACTTACTCAAAAACTTTGATTTTTTTTTTGGTTACTTTGTGAAAATTGTGAAAAAATCCGGGCAATATCCGGACTTTTTTCACGATATCCGGGCAACCGGGCCGGACCGGACTTTCTCGAAATTTTGCATCAAATATCCGGGCAAACCCGGATAAAACCGGGAAATCTCGCAAGCTTATTCTAAATCCACTGTTAAGCAAAAAGTTTTTTATCCTTAAATTTTTTTTGTGTATATATTGTTTTTTTCAAATGAATTGGCGGAATTTTATAGTAGTTCTTTTGACATTTTCAAATTGATCGACCGCATTCTATAGTCGAACTATTCTTATTTTTGAATTATTTTTAATAAGTTTTTTTTTAATTCACATTTTATCTACCTTTTGTCCTTGTCAATGTATTTCAACTGACGGCGAAAAATTATTCTGACTATGAAATATTTATCTATATTTTTTTGCACATGATAGTATTTAAACGTTTCTCGTATTTCTATTCTATTATTGTTTTTTCAATATTTACAACAAAACATGGAATTCTTTTTTATATATCTATCAGTTTCTTATTGATACTTTAAAAAACCACCCATTTCCAAACCTGAACTTTGTCGCTTTAAGCTTTCAATGATGTATTTCACTTTTATAGAAAGAGTATTAGTATAAAATTTGACTTTATCTCTTTCTTTTATCACTGGCATTCTAAAAGTGAATTAAATTACTTTTATCAAATGAAATTCAACCATCAAATATTCAAATCACATATTAAATTGTTTTCAGTTCAAAATGTATTATTTTTCACTTTTCAATTTAAGATTTCATCAGAATTTTTCAATCAACCCTTCATTTTAAAATTAAGAAAGACAATGTTGATTAAGATGCATAATAATCAACAAGTAATCATTTTGCTAAACTAATTTCGTGATTCGTGCTTAATTTTTTTTTAAATCTATGTTGTATGTTTTGTATTCTATTTCTTTGGCCTGATTTTTATGCCAGGAGCTTAAAACGGCAGGAGCTAGTAAACTATTGCTTAAGATTAATTTTCAATTTGATTGGTTGGCTAGTTTAGAATGAGGAACATCCAAATTTTTTTATTGACTTTCCGGATTTATTGTGTATTTTTGGTATTATTATTATGATTATTATTATTTAAACCTTAGTTCGAATTTTGGGAACCAAGGGATATTTCAGGCGCTTATTTTATTGTTTTAAATTCCAACCTCTGAATATTTTGTCGCTGTCAATTAAAAAAATTTTCACAGTTTAAAAAAATACAAACCAAAACTCCAATTAAGTTCACGAAATTATTTTTTTGGGTCAGAAAACAAATGTGTTTTGAACTTTTTTTTGCAAAATAAATTCGCATTCATTTTTGGAAATAAAAAAAATCATTTTTTATGTGTTTATTTTCACCTTTTCTTTCGTTGTTCATTGAAAATACTTGGATTTTTCTGGATATTTCCTTTATTTGGGATTAAAATTTCGAAACCCAATGGCCGGTGTTTGCCAGGTTTTAGGGTAAAAATAAAAATAGATCAGCAAAAGCAAGGCACGTACAGAAAAAAAAATCAAGAATGATTACTATAAAGGACAAAGGTACAAACAATCTTTTTCCCAATAACAATTAAGATTTATAGGCTTCCAAGAAGATCAGATATAGATAGAGATTCAGAATACAAAAAATCAGAATTGAAAAACAAAGACAAGCACACTCAATTAGTTAACGTCCTACCATTTTAAATCTTATTTGTTATATTTAAATGTAAACTCAAAGTAACAGTATTGTATTGCCTTTTTCCAATGATTGATTTGGAACCCTTGGTGTCCTGAAGGCTAATCTTTCGTCGGTTTACTTCTAGTATAGGTGATTTGGCGCTTAAAAGTTTAAATATGAATCAGGTTTTAGTTAAATCAATGATTGATAACTGATGATCCAACAAACCAAAATGAATGATATGATTCTGAAAAAGTAAATTATCCACTATTCAATGAAACAATAATATTTAGTCTAGATATTTATGTTTCAGAGATACATTGATCTTTAACACTTAAATTCAACAATTTTGAGAAATTTGATAAGAAATCATTACAAGCATTTTTCACATTCCTATATTTCAGAATGAGAAAAAGTAATGTTCGCAGAAATCAAAATAAACTTCTGTTTACGGGAAGTAGATCATTGATTCTAAGCTTTATTTTAAAAAATTCTGTGATGTTTTACAGCTCTGAAAAATAGGTGGAAAATTATTTTCAACCTGTTCGTCAAAAATCGTTAAAAAGTCTGTGTTTCGTATTTTGAAAATATAAAAATGCAAAAATATGCCAAACTAAGTCAACTTTTCATTCCTCGTTTCAAAATTTATCTGGTGTTAATTGAATAATTTTGACGATTGATTGATCGAAAAGAACGGTTTTTCCACAACTTTTATGCATTTTTTTTAGTCGTGATCTTAAAAAAAAATTAAAAAAAATCCTAAATGCAACAGATAGCTTCTAACTTCAACTTTTCTAGACATTACGTGATTTTTTTTGTGCATTCCGTAGCTGATCTGTTTTGAGACTTTTTATAACGGAAAAATGAAAAGCTGTAGCTGAATATTGTCTGAAAAATATATTTGAGTTATGTTGTAAGGTTTGCAAAACTATAAATTTTGTAAAAATCGGTTTAGAAACAAGAAAGATATATTGAATTTAGTCAGAAGTGAGGGTTAAAGAAACCTCTTTTCAAAGAGAGGGTTCTTGAGGCTTAAGATTTGAGTTCCAATACAACAGGTTTGTGAAATTGCCATTTGAAAATAATAATTAAAAATAAGCTTCAAATAGTGTCTTAAAATGAAACGTTTTGGGTCTCCTAGAGTGATTCATTTAACCTTCCAAAGCCGTTCGCAAAATTTCCGTACAAATCTATTTTTGAGAAATTTGACCTGCAGTTTACGTACGTTCTCCTGGCCGCAAATATTGACCGATTTCAATAAATTTTAATTCATTGTATAGATAATTTTTTCTAGTTTCTCAATATTGAAAAATAAAGTCGAAATATTTTACGAAATCACCAGTAGCTGATTCCGAATGAAAAAAGTCCCGAAAAAGAGCTCTTTTTAGAATGCCTATAACTTGAGACAGGTTCCAAATATTGGGCTGATTTTATAATATTTGGAGTTGTCAAGAATAAATCTATCCATGGATGTATAAATTTTTGGTGGTCCAAAGGAAGTTTTGGCCGCTATCCCGGAACTTCCGGTAGAAAAAATTCTTACTTAAAAAAAGTCACCCAATTTTGGCTTTGCATTGCTGTATCTCGGTTACCAATGGATCGATTCTCTAAATTCAAATTTTAGTTTTTTTTCGTTAACTTTATTATTATTTTCGTAGAACATAGTTGGTTCCTCAAAAATCTCAGTTGTTCAGTATATGGTAATGAAACTCACATCTTTTTTGTCATTTTTCAAACTCCCCCTCGTGTCGGTGGGTTTACGCGATTTTGTTAGCGTGATTTCTCTAAAATTTGAACTCAAATTGGTCACTTTTTATATACCTAGAGATTCATTAAAATCTCCTCTTTTGATTGACATACATTTTGTGTGGTGTTTTGAAAATTTGTAGCAATGTTTTTTTAATTTACTGAAAGCTGCCAGATTTCAACCAGTTTGGTCCACGTTTTCAACAGGTTGGTGTACAAATCTCGCACCCCTCACGTAGCCGCGGGAGAAACAAATCCTGTAGCTTTCTTTTTGTCGCTCACCAAATCTACCACCCAACCCAGCAGCAGGAGGAACTGCCGTCTCGCAGCGTGGTTTGTTGATTGATTGTGCTGATGCTGATAACAAAATGAATGCTTTATTGTTGTAGAATTGCTTGAATCTTTTTTGAAATAATATTTTAATGGATGGGCAACATTTCTAAAGTTCACGTCCATGATTTCAGATTCAGATTACAGATTTCAGATTGCAGATTTCAGATTTCAGATTGCAGATTTCAGATTTCAGATTCAGATATCAGATTTAAATTTCAAGATCCGATTTCAGATTCAGATTTCAGATTCAGATTCAGATTTCAGATTTCAGATTCAGATTTCAGATTCAGATTTCAGATTCAGATTTCAGATTCAGATTTCAGATTCAGATTTCAGATTCAGATTTCAGATTCAGATTTCAGATTCAGATTTCAGATTCAGATTTCAGATTCAAATTTCAGATTCAGATTTCAGATTCAGATTTCAGATTCAGATTTCAGATTCAGATTTCAGATTCAGATTTCAAATTCAGATTTCAGATTCAGATTTCAGATTCAGATTTCAGATTCAGATTTCAGATTCAGATTTCAGATTCAGATTTCAGATTCAGATTCAGATTTCAGATTCAGATTTCAGATTCTGATTTCAGATTAAGATTCAGATTTCAGATTCAGATTTCAGATTCAGATTTCAGATTCAGATTTCAGATTCAGATTTCAGATTCAGATTTCAGATTCAGATTTCAGATTCAGATTTCAGATTCAGATTTCAGATTCAGATTTCAGATTCAGATTTCAGATTCAGATTTCAGATTCAGATTTCAGATTCAGATTTCAGATTCAGATTCAGATTTCAGATTCAGATTTCAGATTCAGATTTCAGATTTCAGATTCAGAATTCAGATCCAGATTTCAGATTCAGATTTCAGATTCAGATTTCAGATTCAGATTTCAGATTCAGATTTCAGATTCAGATTTCAGATTCAGATTTCAGATTCAGATTTCAGATTCAGATTTCAGATTCAGATTTCAGATTCAGATTTCAGATTCAGATTTCAGATTCAGATTTCAGATTCAGATTTCAGATTCAGATTTCAGATTCAGATTTCAGATTTCAGATTCAGATTTCAGATTCAGATTTCAGATTCAGATTTCAGATTCAGATTTCAGATTCAGATTTCAGATTCAGATTTCAGATTCAGATTTCAGATTCAGATTTCAGATTCAGATTTCAGATTCAGATTTCAGATTCAGATTTCAGATTCAGATTTCAGATTCAGATTTCAGATTCAGATTTCAGATTCAGATTTCAGATTCAGATTTCAGATTCAGATTTCAGATTCAGATTTCAGATTCAGATTTCAGATTCAGATTTCAGATTCAGATTTCAGATTCAGATTTCAGATTCAGATTTCAGATTCAGATTTCAGATTCAGATTTCAGATTCAGATTTCAGATTCAGATTTCAGATTCAGATTTCAGATTCAGATTTCAGATTTAGATTTCAGATTCCTGCTGGGTTGGGTGGTAGATTTGGTGAGCGACAAAAAGAGAGCTACAGGATTTGTTTCTCCCGCAGCTACGTGAGGGGTGCGAGATTTGTACACCAACCTGTTGAAAACGTGGACCAAACTGGTTGAAATCTGGCAGCTTTCAGTAAATTAAAAAAACGTTGCTACAAGTTTTCAAAATACCACACAAAATGTATGTCAATCAAAAGAGGAGATTCTAATGAATCTCTAGGTATATAAAAAGTGACCATTTTGAGTTCAAATTTTAGAGAAATCACGCTAACAAAATCGCGTAAACCCACCGACACGAGGGGGAGTTTGAAAAATGACAAAAAAGATGTGAGTTTTATTACCATATACTGAACAACTGAGATTTTTGAGGAACCAACTATGTTCTACGAAAATAATAATAAAGTTAACGAAAAAAAACTAAAATTTGAATTTAGAGAATCGATCCATTGGTAACCGAGATACAGCAATGCAAAGCCAAAATTGGGTGACTTTTTTTAAGTAAGAATTTTTTCTACCGGAAGTTCCGGGATAGCGGCCAAAACTTCCTTTGGACCACCAAAAATTTATACATCCATGGATAGATTTATTCTTGACAACTCCAAATATTATAAAATCAGCCCAATATTTGGAACCTGTCTCAAGTTATAGGCATTCTAAAAAGAGCTCTTTTTCGGGACTTTTTTCATTCGGAATCAGCTACTGGTGATTTCGTAAAATATTTCGACTTTATTTATCAATATTGAGAAACTAGACAAAATTATCTATACAATGAATTAAAATTCATCGAAATCGGTCAATATTTGCGGCCAGGGGAACTTACGCAAACTCTTGGGTCATATAGACCCGAACAGCCTAATTACGGATTTTTATGAGGGAGCACTTCTGGTGGTCACAGGAAGTTGCCTGGTACTACAGATTGTGTATTTCGTGATTCCCCAGGGAGGTTTTTTTAAATCAAATTTTTGCCATTTTTTCTCGAAGAGTTATGATGATTTGAATGTGCGCTTCGGGTCATACTGACCCGAACGACTTTGGAAGGTTAAGCATAACAGATTTTTTTTTGCATATTCAACTCAGGTTATTTCGAAAAAAATTCCATGAAAAACCTACAAAAGCCCGGGCATTTGATTTCAATTTTTCTATCCAGAAACCGGGCAATTTCGGCCGAATCTTGAATTTCAATTTTCATCTCGAAACACATAAGCTTCATTTATATATCATTTTATTTTTTTATGTTTATAACTCTAAAAATTATGTTTTGAAGCTAAGAACCAAAACTTACCATCGCTTTAATTTAGTTTCTTGATAAGTTTTGCAAAAAAAGAAAGCAAAAGCTCTATTGAAAACCGGACAGTTTCCCATGAAAGCCGGGTTCGGAGATGCTTGATAACTTTATGTTTGAGCAAGCCCGGGTAAAACCGTAAAGCTGTTTCATTGTAGGATGAAAATAAAAAATCGCAAAATACTGCTCTGCAAAGCCATTGAATTTGTTGATTTAACTAACCTTGACAAATATTTTTCTTGGAACTTCTCTTGAAAGCTCTAGGCAGCAAAACCACACGCAGTGATATTTTACTAATGAACGCTTTCATGAGTTCACTTAAATAGGAAAAATAAATATAACTTTGTTCTGAAAAGCATCTAAATTTTTGAAGAAAAACAACTTTGTTTTAAACCATTACTTCGTATCCCTCAAGGCAAATTAGTTATGAGCTGTAAACGAGGACTTGTCTTCTGGTATTGAATAAAATCAATTCAACTCACAACACTGCTTGTGCCTTTAAAAGTTTAGCTAGAAATGTAGCAAAGCTGTTGATCTTAGAGATTTCTATTCCAAAAATCATTATTTAGGAATTATAAAAAAAAAATCTGAGTAAGATTTTCTTGTGCGTTTTTTGAACTGGTGTTAGTGTGAAATGAACTAAAATTTGTTCGCTAGACCAACCCTAGAGCAACTTTCACTAGCCCTCCCCAACTCAACACTCCCTCATCTCGCTGTTTCCCGAAGATGCACAGCTAAGCAAATTGTTTTATATCTTTGGGGCCGTTTTATTTGCACAAAACGTCATCTTACCAACGACAAACAAACCTCCCCAACGATTCATCCGCAGAGCCATTTGCCATCCATTACTAGCGTCGACGAAGACGACGACGACGCTGCTCCGGGTACCTTCTTTCTTCGGTCGAGATACTGAAGCCGTGCTGTGAGCTCCAGGCCAGCCAGAGAAGAGGAAACTTGTGACGAAGCAGCTGTTACATCGTCCTAACTTGACTTAGTTGGTGTATTTCTTATTTTTTGCACTTCTCGGCCATGGTTCCTTTTTCATGGGCCTTGGGGGTGTCTTTCCTTAACACAGTATTGAGTCGATCGATAGAAATGTTGAAATTAAATTATCTTAACATAGTCATTTGAGTGAGGTGCTAGCTGCAGAGTTTGGACCGATTCCAATCAACTGTTGCAAGTGTTTTGTGCACTACTTTATTAGTTCGCCGTCTAGCAGAGATCTACCGAGGAATGAACCGGGGAGGGATAGTTTGCAGATATCATATTGAGGTTCCCCCGCAGGATGACGCCACCCTGAAGGCAATGTCTTCACTTCGTCTCTTCACAGCAATTGCCCTTGGGCAAATCAATTCCGCTTTCGTCTTGACTCCTCACTTCCTGCGCCTGTCGTCAACTGGATGTTTAGGCCATCACGATGGGCTCAGAACTTGGTGTTCCAGTCCAAATGAAGATTTCCCTCAAGGACCCGAGGGAGCGCCAGAAGAAGATTCCACAAGCTGTTCGCCCATTCGTACGTACAAGGATGGGTACGATATAATTTATGTCGATTGCGTGATGATTGCACCGTTCGTTTGCCTCAACTCCAGGATTTCTTCTTCTCAGACGTCAATTGTTGGGAGCTGAGAGTGACCACCAGAAGGCACACTCCTAGCAACGGTCAGGCCAGGAAGTTGGGATGCTTTGGCGCGATGGTGATGGCAATGATGAGTCGTAAAGATGGACCGACGACATTTACTATCTCAGACAATGCTTTATGCACTCAGGACTGCCCGACGAATGTGAGAGAAAGAGAGATGAAGACCGTCGGAATGATCCTGCGTGACAAGGACAGCCGCAGAAGACCATAAGACCGGAAACTTAGCTCAAACGAGCGAAATAGCATTTATTCAAGACCCGGCCTCGTAACGAATATTCACATAACAGATGCTACCGGGTAAGCTTAATGTGTTTGAGCGTTGTTGGTCGTTTGGTTCAAGACCAGGAACCGGATTAGTACGTTAAGATCAACTTCCTCCCACCCTCACTCAACTATACCTACTTATTGGTCCCGGACAAAAGATGGATATGAGCGATATCTAATGGAATGGAGATGGGCTGATAAATTATTTCCGGAATTAATCATAACAATCAGAGGCACACGTTGCGTCTTAACCAGACTCGACTGGGGAAAGAATGCCCGCAATTTGGAAAACAATCCATTATTAAAATTTTTATTTTGACTTCGTTTGTAAATTTCATTGGGATTATTTTATTTTGATGACCGGTGATTATTTTTCAGTTGTAAAGTTTATGAAAGTATGTATGTATGTATAATAATCATTAGAATACATATTAATCGCTTAAAGGAAATGATCTTGAGAACTAGCCGAAAACAGAGCTGGAGAGGAACTTTTACTTTTTTTAAGATCTTGCCGTGCTTGAAAAAACCGCCTTTTCTCCTGCAACTTTCAGCAATCTATGTTGACTTTTAACGTTAATTTATGTAACCCTTGACCGTTATGAACTGAATCTTAATGACAAAAATTGTAGTGACTAACTACTAGCTTCCAAAATCAACCGCTAGGTGCAATGCGTTATGCTTTATGTCTTACACGCAGTTTTTACCCCTGAATATATGCAGCACCTTTTTATGATTTCATATCAACTTTCAGGACAGAAAAGATGTAAAATTAAGTTCGAATAGCATTTGTTGTCATAGAGCACACGATCAAGCACACTGATAGTTTGATTTTATTAGGGTCAGAAATGTTTTTTGATTGTTTATTTTATAGGGAAGACGGAAAGAAGGAGGAAGGCTTTCATACATATTTTTGGCATAATTCGATAACTTATGAAGCCAATCATGGTTAAGTCATAATTTCAGAAAAAGAATCAATTTTCATTGCCATTACTAATCAAATTTTAAGAAGAAGCTCTCATTTGAAAAGGTTGTTCTTGATGGGTTGATGGGGCATCAAATTGACGTAGTTCACCATTTATTTTAAATTTACAGAAGCATGTGATTTTTACTGTACTAAGAAAAAAGGGGTGATTTGCAAAAAAAATCTGTTTTTAGTAAAAATCAAATGAAAACGTTTAAAAATGTATAGTTTTTGATATTTTTGTGATATTAATACGCATTAAGCACCAATTGCAGTAATTGCAGTTTTTGTTCGAATAAGCACAAGGATGCTACATAAATTTAGGGTTAAAATATTACTAAAAATTTCACTAGCTGAAATCAAAACAATTAATGTTTGGATGGGTTTATTTGGAAATTAATAAAAGCGTGATGCGTGACGTGTAATTATATAGAACAAGATTTTTTTTAACAGATTTTTTTTTTGCGAAATCTGTAGTTTGAAGCATACTTTTGTATAACTGACTTTTCATTTACCTTTAAAAGTTTTTCAAGTAAATTTGATTCTTAACGTGAACATTCAACACATTGTTCAAATAAACAAACAATCTGAATTTAAGAGAAAAAAAAACTAAAATTCAAATAAATTAGTACAAATATTTTGCGAACAACTATGGAATATTGAATTTCTGATACAAAAAACATTATTTTTTAATCTTGAATATCATTAAAGATGGCATTTATATGAAGTTTGCAAAGTTACACAAAGATAAGAATTGAGAGCAATTGAAGATGAAATGACAAAAAATGACAAAAATGACAAAAATGACAAAAATGACAAAAATGACAAAAATGACAAAAATGACAAAAATGACAAAAATGACAAAAATGACAAAAATGACAAAAATGACAAAAATGACAAAAATGACAAAAATGACAAAAATGACAAAAATGACAAAAATGACAAAAATGACAAAAATGACAAAAATGACAAAAATGACAAAAATGACAAAAATGACAAAAATGACAAAAATGACAAAAATGACAAAAATGACAAAAATGACAAAAATGACAAAAATGACTAAAATGACTAAAATGACTAAAATGACTAAAATGACAAAAATGACAAAAATGACAAAAATGACAAAAATGACAAAAATGACAAAAATGACAAAAATGACAAAAATGACAAAAATGACAAAAATGACAAAAATGACAAAAATGACAAAAATGACAAAAATGACAAAAATGACAAAAATGACAAAAATGACAAAAATGACAAAAATGACAAAAATGACAAAAATGACAAAAATGACAAAAATGACAAAAATGACAAAAATGACAAAAATGACAAAAATGACAAAAATGACAAAAATGACAAAAATGACAAAAATGACAAAAATGACAAAAATGACAAAAATGACAAAAATGACAAAAATGACAAAAATGACAAAAATGACAAAAATGACAAAAATGACAAAAATGACAAAAATGACAAAAATGACAAAAATGACAAAAATGACAAAAATGACAAAAATGACAAAAATGACAAAAATGACAAAAATGACAAAAATGACAAAAATGACAAAAATGACAAAAATGACAAAAATGACAAAAATGACAAAAATGACAAAAATGACAAAAATGACAAAAATGACAAAAATGACAAAAATGACAAAAATGACAAAAATGACAAAAATGACAAAAATGACAAAAATGACAAAAATGACAAAAATGACAAAAATGACAAAAATGACAAAAATGACAAAAATGACAAGAATGACAAGAATGACAAAAATGACAAAAATGACAAAAATGACAAAAATGACAAAAATGACAAAAATGACAAAAATGACAAAAATGACAAAAATGACAAAAATGACAAAAATGACAAAAATGACAAAAATGACAAAAATGACAAAAATGACAAAAATGACAAAAATGACAAAAATGACAAAAATGACAAAAATGACAAAAATGACAAAAATGACAAAAATGACAAAAATGACAAAAATGACAAAAATGACAAAAATGACAAAAATGACAAAAATGACAAAAATGACAAAAATGACAAAAATGACAAAAATGACAAAAATGACAAAAATGACAAAAATGACAAAAATGACAAAAATGACAAAAATGACAAAAATGACAAAAATGACAAAAATGACAAAAATGACAAAAATGACAAAAATGACAAAAATGACAAAAATGACAAAAATGACAAAAATGACAAAAATGACAAAAATGACAAAAATGACAAAAATGACAAAAATGACAAAAATGACAAAAATGACAAAAATGACAAAAATGACAAAAATGACAAAAATGACAAAAATGACAAAAATGACAAAAATGACAAAAATGACAAAAATGACAAAAATGACAAAAATGACAAAAATGACAAAAATGACAAAAATGACAAAAATGACAAAAATGACAAAAATGACAAAAATGACAAAAATGACAAAAATGACAAAAATGACAAAAATGACAAAAATGACAAAAATGACAAAAATGACAAAAATGACAAAAATGACAAAAATGACAAAAATGACAAAAATGACAAAAATGACAAAAATGACAAAAATGACAAAAATGACAAAAATGACAAAAATGACAAAAATGACAAAAATGACAAAAATGACAAAAATGACAAAAATGACAAAAATGACAAAAATGACAAAAATGACAAAAATGACAAAAATGACAAAAATGACAAAAATGACAAAAATGACAAAAATGACAAAAATGACAAAAATGACAAAAACGACAAAAATGACAAAAATGACAAAAATGACAAAAATGACAAAAATGACAAAAATGACAAAAATGACAAAAATGACAAAAATGACAAAAATGACAAAAATGACAAAAATGACAAAAATGACAAAAATGACAAAAATGACAAAAATGACAAAAATGACAAAAATGACAAAAATGACAAAAATGACAAAAATGACAAAAATGACAAAAATGACAAAAATGACAAAAATGACAAAAATGACAAAAATGACAAAAATGACAAAAATGACAAAAATGACAAAAATGACAAAAATGACAAAAATGACAAAAATGACAAAAATGACAAAAATGACAAAAATGACAAAAATGACAAAAATGACAAAAATGACAAAAATGACAAAAATGACAAAAATGACAAAAATGACAAAAATGACAAAAATGACAAAAATGACAAAAATGACAAAAATGACAAAAATGACAAAAATGACAAAAATGACAAAAATGACAAAAATGACAAAAATGACAAAAATGACAAAAATGACAAAAATGACAAAAATGACAAAAATGACAAAAATGACAAAAATGACAAAAATGACAAAAATGACAAGAATGACAAAAATGACAAAAATGACAAAAATGACAAAAATGACAAAAATGACAAAAATGACAAAAATGACAAAAATGACAAAAATGACAAAAATGACAAAAATGACAAAAATGACAAAAATGACAAAAATGACAAAAATGACAAAAATGACAAAAATGACAAAAATGACAAAAATGACAAAAATGACAAAAATGACAAAAATGACAAAAATGACAAAAATGACAAAAATGACAAAAATGACAAAAATGACAAAAATGACAAAAATGACAAAAATGACAAAAATGACAAAAATGACAAAAATGACAAAAATGACAAAAATGACAAAAATGACAAAAATGACAAAAATGACAAAAATGACAAAAATGACAAAAATGACAAAAATGACAAAAATGACAAAAATGACAAAAATGACAAAAATGACAAAAATGACAAAAATGACAAAAATGACAAAAATGACAAAAATGACAAAAATGACAAAAATGACAAAAATGACAAAAATGACAAAAATGACAAAAATGACAAAAATGACAAAAATGACAAAAATGACAAAAATGACAAAAATGGCAAAAATGACAAAAATGACAAAAATGACAAAAATGACAAAAATGACAAAAATGACAAAAATGACAAAAATGACAAAAATGACAAAAATGACAAAAATGACAAAAATGACAAAAATGACAAAAATGACAAAAATGACAAAAATGACAAAAATGACAAAAATGACAAAAATGACAAAAATGACAAAAATGACAAAAATGACAAAAATGACAAAAATGACAAAAATGACAAAAATGACAAAAATGACAAAAATGACAAAAATGACAAAAATGACAAAAATCACAAAAATGACAAAAATGACAAAAATGACAAAAATGACAAAAATGACAAAAATGACAAAAATGACAAAAATGACAAAAATTACAAAAATGACAAAAATGACAAAAATGACAAAAATAACAAAAATGACAAAAATGACAAACATGACAAAAATGACAAAAATGACAAAAATGACAAAAATGACAAAAATGACAAAAATGACAAAAATGACAAAAATGACAAAAATGACAAAAATGACAAAAATGACAAAAATGACAAAAATGACAAAAATGACAAAAATGACAAAAATGACAAAAATGACAAAAATGACAAAAATGACAAAAATGACAAAAATGACAAAAATGACAAAAATGACAAAAATGACAAAAATGACAAAAATGACAAAAATGACAAAAATGACAAAAATGACAAAAATGACAAAAATGACAAAAATGACAAAAATGACAAAAATGACAAAAATGACAAAAATGACAAAAATGACAAAAATGACAAAAATGACAAAAATGACAAAAATGACAAAAATGACAAAAATGACAAAAATGACAAAAATGACAAAAATGACAAAAATGACAAAAATGACAAAAATGACAAAAATGACAAAAATGACAAAAATGACAAAAATGACAAAAATGACAAAAATGACAAAAATGACAAAAATGACAAAAATGACAAAAATGACAAAAATGACAAAAATGACAAAAATGACAAAAATGACAAAAATGACAAAAATGACAAAAATGACAAAAATGACAAAAATGACAAAAATGACAAAAATGACAAAAATGACAAAAATGACAAAAATGACAAAAATGACAAAAATGACAAAAATGACAAAAATAACAAAAATAACAAAAATGACAAAAATGACAAAAATGACAAAAATGACAAAAATGACAAAAATGACAAAAATGACAAAAATTACAAAAAATGACAAAAATGACAAAAATGACAAAAATGACAAAAATGACAAAAATGACAAAAATGACAAAAATGACAAAAATGACAAAAATGACAAAAATGACAAAAATGACAAAAATGACAAAAATGACAAAAATGACAAAAATGACAAAAATGACAAAAATGACAAAAATGACAAAAATGACAAAAATGACAAAAATGACAAAAATGACAAAAATGACAAAAATGACAAAAATGACAAAAATGACAAAAATGACAAAAATGACAAAAATGACAAAAATGACAAAAATGACAAAAATGACAAAAATGACAAAAATGACAAAAATGACAAAAATGACAAAAATGACAAAAATGACAAAAATGACAAAAATGACAAAAATGACAAAAATGACAAAAATGACAAAAATGACAAAAATGACAAAAATGACAAAAATGACAAAAATGACAAAAATGACAAAAATGACAAAAATGACAAAAATGACAAAAATGACAAAAATGACAAAAATGACAAAAATGACAAAAATGACAAAAATGACAAAAATGACAAAAATGACAAAAATGACAAAAATGACAAAAATGACAAAAATGACAAAAATGACAAAAATGACAAAAATGACAAAAATAACAAAAATAACAAAAATGACAAAAATGACAAAAATGACAAAAATGACAAAAATGACAAAAATGACAAAAATGACAAAAATTACAAAAAATGACAAAAATGACAAAAATGACAAAAATGACAAAAATGACAAAAATGACAAAAATGACAAAAATGACAAAAATGACAAAAATGACAAAAATGACAAAAATGACAAAAATGACAAAAATGACAAAAATGACAAAAATGACAAAAATGACAAAAATGACAAAAATGACAAAAATGACAAAAATGACAAAAATGACAAAAATGACAGAAAATGACAAAAATGACAAAAATGACAAAAATGACAAAAATGACAAAAATGACAAAACTGACAAAAATGACAAAAATGACAAAAATGACAAAAATGACAAAAATGACAAAAATGACAAAATAGACACAAATGACAAAAATGACAAAAATGACAAAAATGACAAAAATGACAAAAATGACAAAAATGACAAAAATGACAAAAATGACAAAAATGACAAAAATGACAAAAATGACAAAAATGACAAAAATGACAAAAATGACAAAAATGACAAAAATGACAAAAATGACAAAAATGACAAAAATGACAAAAATGACAAAAATGACAAAAATGACAAAAATGCCAAAAATGCCAAAAATGACAAAAATGACAAAAATGACAAAAATGACAAAAATGACAAAAATGACAAAAATCACAAAAATGACAAAAATGACAAAAATGACAAAAATGACAAAAATGACAAATGTTTTTTACTTCAAAATGTTTTTTACTTCAAAACATAAATCTTTCAGTTCTCCGCTGCAGTCCTCATGATTGATGAGGTGTACCAATAAAGTAAAAGCGCCATTCGGTTAAGGTGTTTTATTGCGCGCCCATTCGCATATTCAGCAGCCACTCTCAGCACAAAGGTCATGACGTCACGCCGAGCGACACAAACATTAAGTACATACTTACACAAATGTACGTACATACAGGCATACGAACGAATCCCAAACCGTCTCAGGTTAAATAAATGAATCACTTTATGATCCAACAAAATAAAAACCATGACTCAGTTACAACCGATTCGTACTCCATATTTCTGCCATTATTGAAATAAGTGAAATAAAGGAAGAGAAGAAGGAAGAAAGGAGCGAGAAAAAGCAGCTCGGAAATGTATTCAAGCCGAAGCGCTCTTCTTCCTTTGTGTGTCCTTCAAAGCAGCACACTCTTTACATAAAAAAATATGGCAGAAGCTTCCTTTTCCGTCTCCGAGCCTGTGTTGCTGATAAAGTGAAGAAGAATGTCGAATTGGGTTGGGGGTGGTATCATTCCGCGCGGTTTTTTTTTCGAACATGTTACCTGACCTAGACGGTACCAGCTTTTCAAATCAATTTGGGGGATGGGAATGTTGGAACGGATTGAACGCAATCATACACCTCGGCTGTTTGATTTGGATTCGCGGGAAAATCCGTTTGCATGTTTGTATTTTGGAAGAAAAAAATGGAAACTGGAAGTCAATTCAATTTTATCTCTGGGTAAAAATATATCGAAATCGATCATATAATTTAAAAAAAAGAATTAAAAAATCTGTTTAATCCAGAATTTATGATTGAGAGAAAAAAAACCAAATATATCCGTGAAAGCGATTAGTTCAAGTGTTTTGTTGCAAACGAACCCACCGGAAGTCGTGACATTTACCAAGCATGTTCAAACACACCTTCTGATTCGGAAGTTAGGCTGAAGAAGTTTCAAATTGCGTGTCACTGAGCAGCAGCAGCACGGGGCGATGTGATATTCGTTAGCCTTTTCCCCCATTCACTCCTCCTTCATGTTTGAGGGGGAGTTTTCTGGGGGAAGACAGGGCTGTTGAGTCATTTTTTGCCCTACGCAGAATTGAAGGGGAGCCGCTCTTGTAGAGGATTTACGATTGAGGGGAGTTGGTCTGGGGAAGTAGCTTACAAGATGATTTCACCCGAAGTTTGTACCTACGCGCCTTATGCCGTGACAAAATGTCGACTTCACGATCCGTAAAATGTACGAGTATCATCTCCATTGCAAAAAGTTAAGGGGGGATGAAGCACGACATACATGCTCATTCCGATTGCTGCCAAATTGAAGATAAATTGGGCGTCTTGGCGTTCTACCTTTGCTTTTGCCGACCCCGTCTCAGAAGTTGAATGTGAGGCACTCGTCTTCGAGAGATTTTCCCGACTTGAAGGTAGTCCCTAGAAGTGGAAACCGATTGACTTTTGATGATCCCTCCTCATCCCATGTATGGATGAAAAGTGTGGGACGGAGGACGGAAATCATGAGCAGTTCACTGGATGGCAATAGACTAGCAAAGTACACATGGACTACAATTTCCTGTTCCTGCTTGTTGCCTGCCTCAGAATTTGAAAAAGCAGGTATCAATCTTGGCGCAAGCTGTTTCCGGTTGCTAGTTGTGAATATAAGCTTGAAGTGGGAATTTTTTCCCTGCTCTCAGCTGTTCTATTGCCACTAGTAGGTACTTGGTACTTGCATGTGCTTGTACCGAGGCAGGATTGCGTGCCGGAAACCTTTTTCAAAGAGTGATCTTTTGCCTCTGTCTCTTTTGAGGGCCACTTCTGTGTTTTTATGTTTGATTGAACCTAAGCCAAGTGTTAAGCTTTTAAGTGTTTCTTTGTTGCCAATGTTGCATGCACGCATTTTTGATCTACATTCATTTCGTGAGAAATAAAGCTGTCCAGAATCATTAAAACGTCAAGCCAGTAGATTCAAAGCATTAAAAACTTCCAAGAGCTTCACTCTATTTCCACATCAAAAACCGTTTCTTCCCCCAGAAGAAATATCCCTGTATGACAACGAATAGTCCAATCGTTCCGAAAAATTTGCAAAGAAATTTGCCAATCCATTATTCAAACTTTTCATCCGAACGGCCTTCGGGACCCAAATTTGTTCGTTCCCTTTCGTTTTGCTAACAGATTTGTTCATCGATTTTAATACTTGGAATCCTTCCATTTTTCGGTCAGCCTATTTGTGTTTGTTGTTGATTTAGGTTAGTCGGTCTGTCCCGAAAAACCGATGATTGTATGCATATCGTAAACAGTTTGCGGAGTCGAAGTTTTCCTCTTAGATTGGAATCATTTTTCTGAACGTAAACACACAAACACAACAACAACCCAAACACATCCGAACAGCCGATATGAGAAAGGAACGTGAAACTTTTTGACACATTAATTTGCCATTAGGCTGTTGAACCCAAATCTGGCTAGGGTTGTTGAAATTGATAGTTTTGAGTGGAATTTTATGAATGGCGTCGAGAGAGAAAAAGTTCACTTCAGGTCACGCTATGTTTAATGGGATTCATATGAATGTCAACAACTATTCGAAATTTATTTATTTTAACTCAATCGAAAAGAAAACTAATAGACATATCAAATTTTAAAAGATTACCTTGGAAATTAAAAAATAATAAAGATAAGAAATTAGAAAATTCAAAAATGGATGTTGAAATACAATAAAAATTGTTCACAATTGTTTCTAAATTTTTAATAAAGAGGATGGCAAATAAAGAAAGTCAAGAAAGTCAAGAAAGTCAAGAAAGTCAAGAAAGTCAAGAAAGTCAAGAAAGTCAAGAAAGTCAAGAAAGTCAAGAAAGTCAAGAAAGTCAAGAAAGTCAAGAAAGTCAAGAAAGTCAAGAAAGTCAAGAAAGTCAAGAAAGTCAAGAAAGTCAAGAAAGTCAAGAAAGTCAAGAAAGTCAAGAAAGTCAAGAAAGTCAAGAAAGTCAAGAAAGTCAAGAAAGTCAAGAAAGTCAAGAAAGTCAAGAAAGTCAAGAAAGTCAAGAAAGTCAAGAAAGTCAAGAAAGTCAAGAAAGTCAAGAAAGTCAAGAAAGTCAAGAAAGTCAAGAAAGTCAAGAAAGTCAAGAAAGTCAAGAAAGTCAAGAAAGTCAAGAAAGTCAAGAAAGTCAAGAAAGTCAAGAAAGTCAAGAAAGTCAAGAAAGTCAAGAAAGTCAAGAAAGTCAAGAAAGTCAAGAAAGTCAAGAAAGTCAAGAAAGTCAAGAAAGTCAAGAAAGTCAAGAAAGTCAAGAAAGTCAAGAAAGTCAAGAAAGTCAAGAAAGTCAAGAAAGTCAAGAAAGTCAAGAAAGTCAAGAAAGTCAAGAAAGTCAAGAAAGTCAAGAAAGTCAAGAAAGTCAAGAAAGTCAAGAAAGTCAAGAAAGTCAAGAAAGTCAAGAAAGTCAAGAAAGTCAAGAAAGTCAAGAAAGTCAAGAAAGTCAAGAAAGTCAAGAAAGTCAAGAAAGTCAAGAAAGTCAAGAAAGTCAAGAAAGTCAAGAAAGTCAAGAAAGTCAAGAAAGTCGAGAAAGTCAAGAAAGTCAAGAAAGTCAAGAAAGTCAAGAAAGTCAAGAAAGTCAAGAAAGTCAAGAATGTCAAGAAAGTCAAGAAAGTCAAGAAAGTCAAGAAAGTCAAGAAAGTCAAGAAAGTCAAGAAAGTCATAAAAGTCAAGAAAGTCATAAAAGTCAATAAAGTCAAGAAAGTCAAGAAAGTCAAGAAAATCAAGAAAGTCAAGAAAGTCAAGAAAGTCAAAAAAGTAAAAAAAAGTGATGGTAGTCCAGTTATTCAAGAAAAAAGAAGAAAATCAATTGAACAAAAAAAAATCAAGAGAATGTAAAAAATCTAGAAAATCAAGAAAATTAAGTTATTTAAAAAAATCAATTTAATCAGAAGAAAAAAAATCGCCCAAAAATCAAAAAATAAAAAAAAAATTGAAATTTATAAATATCAAGAAGATAAAAAAAAAATCAAAAATATTAAAAATAAACAAAAAATCGAGAAAACAAGGAAAGAAAACAAATTAAAAAAATCAAACCAATCGAGACAATTAAAAAAATCAAGTATATCTTTAAAATCAAGAAAAAAAATCGAAAAAACTATGAAAATTAAAAAAATCAAGAAAATCGAAAAAATTAAAAAATTAAAAAAATTAAGAAAATAAAGAAAATCAAGAAAATAAAAAAAAAATCAAAAAAATCAAGAAAATTAAGAAAAAAACAAGAAAATCAAGGAAATGAAAAAAATCAAGAAAATCAAGAAAATCAAGAAAATCAAGAAAATCAAGAAAATCAAGAAAATCAAGAAAATCAAGAAAATCGAGAAAATCAAGAAAATCAAGAAAATCAAGAAAATCAAAAAAATCAAGTAAATCAAGCAAATCAAAAAAATCAAGAAAATCAAGAAAATCAAGAAAATCAAGAAAATCAAGAAAATCAAGAAAATCAAGAAAATCAAGAAAATCAAGAAAATCAAGAAAGTCAAGAAAGTCAAGAAAATCTAGAAAATCAAGAAAATCAAGTAAATCAAGAAAATCAAGAAAATCAAGAAAATCGAGAAAGTCAAGAAAATCAAGAAAATCAAGAAAATCCAGTAAATCAAGAAAATCAAGAAAATCAAGAAAATCAAGAAAATCAAGAAAATCAAGAAAATCAAGAAAATCAAGAAAATCAAGAAAATCAAGAAAATCAAGAAAATCAAGAAAATCAAGAAAATCAAGAAAATCAAGAAAATCAAGAAAATCAAGAAAATCAAGAAAATCAAGAAAATCACGAAAATCACAAAATCAAGAAAATCAAGAAAATCAAGAAAATCAAGAAAATCAAGAAAATCAAGAAAATCAAGAAAATCAAGAAAATCAAGAAAATCAAGAAAATCAAGAAAATCAAGAAAATCAAGAAAATCAAGAAAATCAAGAAAATCAAGAAAATCAAGAAAATCAAGAAAATCAAGAAAATCAAGAAAATCAAGAAAATCAAGAAAATCAAGAAAATCAAGAAAATCAAGAAAATCAAGAAAATCAAGAAAATCAAGAAAATCAAGAAAATCAAGAAAATCAAGAAAATCAAGAAAATCAAGAAAATCAAGTAAATCAAGAAAATCAAGAAAATCAAGAAAATCAAGAAAATCAAGAAAATCAAGAAAATCAAGAAAATCAAGAAAATCAAGAAAATCAAGAAAATCAAGAAAATCAAGAAAATCAAGAAAATCAAGAAAATCAAGAAAATCAAGAAAATCAAGAAAATCAAGAAAATCAAGAAAATCCAGAAAACCAAGAAAATCAAGAAAATCAAGAAAATCAAGAAAATCAAGAAAATCACGAAAATCAAGAAAATCAAGAAAATCAAGAAAATCAAGAAAATCAAGAAAATCAAGAAAATCAAGAAAATCAAGAAAATCAAGAAAATCAAGAAAATCAAGAAAATCAAGAAAATCAAGTAAATCACGAAAATCAAGCAAATCCAGAAAATCAAGAAAATCAAGAAAATCAAGAAAATCAAGAAAATCAGGAAAATCAAGAAAATCAAGAAAATCAAGAAAATCAAGAAAATCAAGAAAATCAAGAAAATCAAGATTATCAAGAAAATCAAGAAAATCAAGAAAATCAAGAAAATTAAGAAAATCAAGAAAATCAAGAAAATCAAGAAAATCAAGAAAATCAAGAAAATCAAGAAAATCAAGAAAATCAAAAAAATCAAGAAAATCAAGAAAATCATGAAAATCAAGAAAATCAAGAAAATTAAGAAAATCAAGAAAATCAAAAAATTCAAGAAAATCAAGCAAATCAAGAAAATCAAGAAAATCAAGAAAATCAAGAAAATCAGGAAAATAAAGAAAACAGGAAAATTAAGAAAATTAAGAAAATCAAGAAAATCAAGAAAATCAAGAAAATCAAGAAAATCAAGAAAATCAAGAAAATCAAGAAAATCAAGAAAATCAAGAAAATCAAGAAAATCAAGAAAATCAAGAAAATCAAGAAAATCAAGAAAATCAAGAAAATCAAGAAAATCAAGAAAATCAAGAAACTCAAGAAAATCAAGAAAATCAAAAAAATCAAGAAAATCAGGAAAATCAAGAAATTAAAAAAAATCGAAAAAAATATTAGTAAAACAAGAAAATTAAAATATCAAGAAAATCAAGAAAACTTAGACATTCAATAAACCAAGAAAACAAATCAACAACCAGAAAATGTTTAAATTGAGATTTAAAAAAAATATATTTTTTTCGATAAAAATTTAGAAGGATAAAATTAAATGAAAAATTGAAAAATTATTTAAAAATTTTGAAATGAAACTGCGTATTTGGAGGATTATATTAACTTTCTTCTTTATTTCGCTTTCTTCTTTATTTCGCTTTCTGCCATGAAAATTGCTTTTAATCCTTCAGCTTTAATCGCTCCCATTTTAAATGTTTCTCTTCTTTAATTTTATTTTAAATTGAACATGAGAATCATGAGAATCAGAATTCCAACTATAATACTGTCACAACCTACCGCACTGTCCTAGTCAATATTCGCTAGTCATCGGTCAAAAGAGATTACAGAGGAAGGAAGCAAAATTTAACGAGGTCTCTTAGCTTTTGGCGGTTTCGACTTTATTTTATTTATCTTTGTCAACTCTCATAACATCCATTCGAACTGGCTGTTTATCGGAAAGGATTCAAACTAAGTAAGGTCATAAATTAGAGCAACAAGCTGGTTTGGTTTTGGCGTATTTTTTTTTATTTACTTTACTACCGTCATCGTTTTTTCTTTTTTTCGTATTCTTGAGTGTGTCCCTTCGGCTATGCTTCAGCGACGCTCAAGATGACACTGGCTATCCTCCGGTCATGAAATCGTGATAGGATTTACTAAATTTTGGGTCGTAATTCATGCTTTTATTTGGCGGCTGGTGATTTCGAAGGCTGGTCGTGCTTGTGGCTTTCATGGAGCTGTCACTGTTTTTAGTGAGCATTTTAAGGGGGTATGAGAAGAGCTGAACGAAATTTTTTCCAGATAAAAATTCTGTTTATTTAGCTCAATTCTATCGAGATTAAAATCAATCAATTTTCAAGCATTTTTCTATTTTTTCAAATCTCGGAGTAAACTCATAAAATCGTAGAAAATTGAATGTCTCACCGATATCAGCGTGTCGTAAACCCGGAGGCAGGAAATCAGAATCCTGCCATTCCCTATCCGGTACAAATATTTGCACCATGCTTAAGTGTGCTGCCATAGCCTGGGGTTGTTTTTTCTCCGAGGAAACTCCCGGGCACGTTTAATACCACACGTTCGATTTCCCGTACCTCATTCGTTCGTCCCGAAGCTACCCCAAAGTCCATTTTCCCCAAACCTTTCCCAACAAACCCGGGAACGAACATTGACAACATTATTGTTATGATCGTTTTTGTTGATGTTTTTTTTTACCACCACTACTGCCAAATGGCAGATCCTCCCCCCTTCCTTAGCGCGTCTTCCCTACAGAACTTTGTGAAACATCTTCCAGAAGAAAAACGGAACAGATATATCCAACACAAATGGCTCGACTGTTTTATTGTGGGACCGCGTAATGTTATCCCCGGCCTTGTGCGGATGCTGGAAAAGAATCATTGAAGGGAACAGAGCTGTGTAATCGTTCCAACAGAAACCAACCGAAGGTTTTTTCCTCCCCTGCCCAAACAAGGAAAGCAAAATCAATAATCGACACCATATGGGTGTTTGTGCTTTTCTGGGATGTTTTTGTCGGGAAATTCTGCCAGCTAACAGATAACAGCAGGAAGTGTTGTCAAGTTTCCTTGAACTCGCATAAACTTTCACTCTCTGAACTGATAAGGGAAAAAGATGAGTTCTTAATTGTTGATGTTTACAAATTTGTAGTTAAGCGATCGCAACAATCTGGCAACACTGCCACTTCCGGCTTGTGCCGATCAAAATGAGCAAAAGATGCTCGAGGAAAAATACCTCCTAGGAAGCCCAAGAAACGGCAGCAGCAGCATCATCAGACATGATAAAAGGCAATTTATATCAATTTCTTGAACGAAGGCGTTTAGAAGTTCTCGCCACCATTCCACGATTGCCTTCGACGTTGATTTCGAATGCTCGGTTCGATTCAAGTGGGGGTGGTTTGGCTTTCTCGACTCAAGGGAAGGCATCGGTATGAAATGTGAAACAACGATGGAAGATTACATTAATGAGTCTTTCTGCCATGGCGCCTATGAAGGGGAAAGAGGATGGAGCTGAAATTTCCAGGGAATTGATGATTGTCATCCTGTAGGTTTAGAAAACCACAAATAGGGTCTATATGTGCCTATTTCATTGTCTGGAGAAGTTGTTCGGTGAGGAGAACAGGTTCGATTGGGAAGTGATGACTGTGTATTCAACAACATATATCAAGCTTATGTGTATGCTATCGATTTGTTGGTTCAATTATTAGTCTTGTTGTTAGCTCAAAATAGAATTATCAATTAAACACTAAAGAAGTTTTCTTTTTTTGTCCTTTTCAGTTTAGTTTAGAGAATGAATTCATGCTCAGCAATTTTTTTGTCCAACAATTTTAGCTATTTCCTGCAAAAAAGTTAAACAGTTTTTTACCCTAATGTGTCCCGAATTTTTCACCTGTTAGAGTTCATGAAGTGTCAACTTGATGTTCCTGATTTAAGCCGCAATATCTCTCTTGGTTTTTATACCAATTTATTCAAAATTTATAGTTCGTAGACCATATTCAGCTACAACTTTTAATTTTTAGAAATAACTTAAGATTCTAAGATAAAAAATCTGAAAAACATCCTTCGGAAAATATACTATAGATCAGTTACTAAATGTTCAAAAAAATACTTAGTGCTTAAGAAAGCTGAAGTAAGAAAATATATTTTAAATCAAGATAACCTAGAATTTAGCCCTTCAAAATTCACCAGATGACTAATCCCAGTCTAACATGAACACAAGTAGAGCCATTACAAGGTTAATCAACGTCCGGAGCCCCCTTTTCGCTTTAGCTCGACTTCATAACTCGCTCTATTCCAGCAGGGGAAGGGACCGCCTAAACGGACCGATTTAAATCCAGAGATTGTGTGCTGGCGAACGAAAGCCATTTCTCAACTTATTTAGCTTGTCATCCGTAGGCTCCTCCCGGGTGAAGCGAGCTGGTCTCGTAAAAAAGAGAAAAATTTACTATGACACCCAATTTGGGCGAGACCCCCCGTTTCCTGTTCTCCATCTGGGCATTTGTAGAAATAGAAAAAAAAAACAGAAAATGGAACCGGAGAAGTAGAGTTGGCTGACGAAAAAAATCTCCCCAAAATTGCTCCCAAAGTGTGACGTTTTCTAGTGGACTGCTTTACGTCTCCTTGTACTAGTTTCGAAAAGGGACAGGAAAAAAAATCCAGCTTCCGACGGAATAAAGTCGGTAATAATTCAGTCAAGTGTTCATAAATTTCATAATTACATTACGCCCCGTTTTGAGTGTGGCAGAGCAGGATTCTTGGAGAAGACAGATGGGAATTGGGGCTGCGAAAGCTAAGTTTGGGTACATTATTATGACGTTAAAATGGGGATGAATTTTGTGTGTTGTGTGTGGGTGGGTGTGTATGACAGAAATAGGGTAATCGTGTTGTTCTCCCTTTTTTCTGCTTCTCAGAACAAGAGTAGAGCAAATTCTTTGCCATCACTTTTAGACAAGCACTCAAATTCCACTACAACAAAGTACCAAGTGAGGATGGAATCCCTTTCGGAGAAAAAAAAAAAAATAACATCATCTGCCAGTAGATAGGTACCTTCATCTGAGAAGTGTTAAGCATGAACAAGCTACAGCATCCGAGGATGTCGAAATTCTTCTTCAGTTGAAAGCTTTAAAACAGCAAACTCCAAAGAGCGATGACGAGCTTGAAGGGTGTTTGAGCAAAGATTATCTTGTAGCTCATCAGTATGGCAGCAAAGTGATTCACAATCCTTAATTTTTTTCTTTAGTTGGAAAAGAGAATACATTTGTTTAAATTTGAAATTCCTTGATGAAGAGGGGTGTGAAAAAAAAAATTGAATGAAAAGAGCTAAAACCCTTTAAAAGTAAAAGTTTAATAGTAAAAGTTTAAAAGTATAATAAACTGATGAAAAAAAATCATTGAATTCGGAACTTGTTCGTTTTTCTTAACACGATTGATGCTTGATGTGGATTATAAAATCGAAAGATGAAAATTCATATATTTAATATCTCTGGTATGCGAAAATTTTTCAAAGTTTTTTAAAGCGATATTTAGAAAAAAAATGAACAATGAACATTTCAGTGACTAATTTCAAGTAAGATGAATAAGAATCAAATAAAAAAAAATCTGACGAGAAAAAATTTAATTAAATACTTGAAACAGAAAAAAATTGCGGGAAATGAAAAAAATGACGACAAAAAAGAAAAATCATACAATATTGACAAAAAATTACAAAAATTACAAAAATGACAAAAATGACAAACATGACAAAAATGACAAAAATGACAAAAATGACAAAAATGACAAAAATGACAAAAATGACAAAAATGACAAAAATGACAAAAATGACAAAAATGACAAAAATGACAAAAATGACAAAAATGACAAAAATGACAAAAATGACAAAAATTACAAAAATGACAAAAATGACAAAAATGACAAAAAAAGACAAAAATGACAAAAATGACAAAAATGACAAAAATGACAAAAATGACAAAAATGACAAAAATGACAAAAATGACAAAAATGACAAAAATGACAAAAATGACAAAAATGACAAAAATGACAAAAATGACAAAAATGACAAAAATGACAAAAATGACAAAAATGACAAAAATGACAAAAATGACAAAAAATGACAAAAATGACAAAAATGACAAAAATGACAAAAATGACAAAAATGACAAAAATGACAAAAATGACAAAAATGACAAAAATGACAAAAATGACAAAAATGACAAAAATGACAAAAATGACAAAAATGACAAAAATGACAAAAATGACAAAAATGACAAAAATGACAAAAATGACAAAAATGACAAAAATGACAAAAATGACAAAAAAGACAAAAATGACAAAAATGACAAAAATGACAAAAATGACAAAAATGACAAAAATGATAAAAATGATAAAAATGACAAAATGACAAAAATGACAAAAATGCCAAAAATGACAAAAATGACAAAAATGACAAAAATGACAAAACTGACAAAAATGACAAAAATGACAAAAATGACAAAAATGACAAAAATGACAAAAATGACAAAAATGACAAAAATGACAAAAATGACAAAAATGACAAAAATGACAAAAATGACAAAAATGACAAAAATGACAAAAATGACAAAAATGACAAAAATGACAAAAATGACAAAAATGACAAAAATGACAAAAATGACAAAAATGACAAAAATGACAAAAATGACAAAAATGACAAAAATGACAAAAATGACAAAAATGACAAAAATGACAAAAATGACAAAAATGACAAAAATGACAAAAATGACAAAAATGACAAAAATGACAAAAATGACAAAAATGACAAAAATGACAAAAATGACAAAAATGACAAAAATGACAAAAATGACAAAAATGACAAAAATGACAAAAATGACAAAAATGACAAAAATGACAAAAATGACAAAAATGACAAAAATGACAAAAATGACAAAAATGACAAAAATGACAAAAATGACAAAAATGACAAAAATGACAAAAATGACAAAAATGACAAAAATGACAAAAATGACAAAAATGACAAAAATGACAAAAATGACAAAAATGACAAAAATGACAAAAATGACAAAAATGACAAAAATGACAAAAATGACAAAAATGACAAAAATGACAAAAATGACAAAAATGACAAAAATGACAAAAATGACAAAAATGACAAAAATGACAAAAATGACAAAAATGACAAAAATGACAAAAATGACAAAAATGACAAAAATGACAAAAATGACAAAAATGACAAAAATGACAAAAATGACAAAAATGACAAAAATGACAAAAATGACAAAAATGACAAAAATGACAAAAATGACAAAAATGACAAAAATGACAAAAATGACAAAAATGACAAAAATGACAAAAATGACAAAAATGACAAAAATGACAAAAATGACAAAAATGACAAAAATGACAAAAATGACAAAAATGACAAAAATGACAAAAATGACAAAAAATGACAAAAATGACAAAAATGACAAAAATGACAAAAATGACAAAAATGACAAAAATGACAAAAATGACAAAAATGACAAAAATGACAATTATGACAATTATGACAAAAATTTCAAAAATTTCAAAAATTACAAAATTTACAAAAATTACAAAATTTGCATAAATTTTATCATAATTTGTAAAACTTTCATATAATAGATTTTATATGAGTTATTCAAGGTTGAAGCTTTTTTTTTCATTTATAAGTTGTTTTTTTTTAAATTTTTTCTTGATTATTTTTGTAGACGACTAATGTTATGCTGAGAAAGCTGAAACTTTTGAAAAGATCCCTTTGAAGAAGGTTCAACTCAATTAAACGTCTGGAACATTTCAGAAGAAAAACGGATTTCCATTGCAGAAACATCTGCAATTATATTACATCAGACTTCCTATCCCTGTTCCACTGTAATTAACTGTGTAAGTCACTTTGATGTTGATTTGATCTTGGAATTGTCGATTTCCGATGAAATTGTAATCTGAAATTGCAATTTGAAAGATATTTTGATAAACTCTAAAAAAATAAAAAATTTTTTTTAAATAATTGAATAAATTTATTTAATTAATTTTCCATAAAGGTTTTAAATAAATTACGTTGTTTCTCATTAATTAAAAAGCTCATGAGCTTATTGCGGTACGAATAATAAAAAATCATCTAGCGTTACCGATAGAAATCCTCAACGACAAATTCATCCTGTTAACTTTGTCCTCCGTCTACAGGCGCTGTATGGCATAGGACATAGACGGAGGTGGAAAAAACTTTACAGCAGCAAAACTTTTTCAATTTCATATCCAACTTTCGCAGAATTTTGTGTTGGTCTAACTATTTCACACTTTTATCTGGGAGTTGTGAGCGCTGCCTTAGCTGCCTGGGGGGACAGAAGAAAAACATAGGAAAAAAGCTGTAAGGCGTCGGAGTAAAAACGCGGCGAGTTTCATCATGAATGAATGATATAACAGCACTGTCAGTGGAGCTATGCATTCAGATTAAGAATTATTTTTTAGTTTATTTTTCTTGTATTTGTATGCTGAGTTCTTACGTAAACGTTAGAGTGGATTAACAAGGAATGTTTGCGAATTTTCCAGTGTGCAGATGAAAACTTGCAGCAGTTTTTTGTGTTAAAATATCCTTTGAATTTTGTAGGGCATTCTGGTAGATGACAGGCGAGCAAAAAGCGCAAGAATGTCAAGTTTCATGAGCATTATATGACAAAAAAGGAAACTAAACTCGTCAAAGAGCTGCTCGTGATACAGTAGTTTTTATCGTTTGCATAAAAATGAAGATTTCTCCCTCGGATGGAAATGTTTGCTCAATGCGGTTTAAACCAGCATTCTGTTGACTTACACACAATCCTAAGCTTTATCTACATGCAGCTTCAAAAGGGGTAAAGAATTTATGAAATCAGAACACCAAAACCCGCAGCAAAGGAAACCACTTTCGGGTTGGCATGAATATTTTACTAATATACTGCACCATGCATGTACACGTGCTGGTTTTATTTCCCACCCATCATCCGTCCAAGTTTTGAATTTATGTTACAATGTTGTTGTTGCTCTTACTTCTTACCTGGGATGAGTGAGTGTTTTTAGCTTTCCCCACATGAGAGCTCAAAATGCAAAGCTAGTGGTTCAAGATTCGCCAGCCAGCTAGTAACTCATGCAAAAAGTATGGCCAAAATCCTCCCAGCAGCGGGCGGCATCAGGTAAACCACCGGAAGCTGTCCCCCCATAGCTGTTCATAGAGAGATGGCTCTGATACGGTGTGCCCACTAAACAGAATTTACGAAAGGTTGAAGGTGGTTTGGCTCAGCAAAATTTTGTGCCCCTCTTCCAAACACCCACATCCACACACAAAAACACACATGAGAAAACCATCAAAAACCTCATGGCTAGATTATCTTGACGTAGAAAATAGTCATCATCGTCAGTATCGCCATCATCCCCCCCTACTCGGAGGGGTTTTTCGTAAATTTTGCAGCAACCTTTAGTCTAATTGTGGTCGGTCGTAAATCTGATATAGGTTTTCTCACCTTTTCTCTGAAGTGGGACGAAGGATGGTGGAAAATAGCTCTGGCAGCAGTTCTCCTCGTATTTATTCGGTTTGGAGCAAGAACTACAAGCTTGATATTATCTGCCCTCGGTGAAAGGTGCTAGTAGTTATGCAAGCGGTTGGATTCGAAAAACCTTTGTTAGTGATCTGGTTGAAAAGTGTATCATGTCATTATTTTTTCTGGATTACAAATCAAATCCAAGAGTAAGTTTTCAATATTTTTCAATTAGTTCATTAATCTATAGGTACTTTAAAAGTTTAAAGAAGCTCTAAAATAACATATTTGACGTCGACGAATACCTTTTTCCGATAAAATATTTATACAATGTTTTTTTTTTGCTCAAGAAAAATACGGCTAATCTCGTTCGGCTGCTTACATGAAAGGCATTGCCATGCTTCCGAAATTCCTGTCCTTCAGTATGCTCGGAATTCCGCTATCTTGGAGCGATTTCGTTTTAGCAAGCAGCGAGCTCACTTCTCTTTATGCGCACTGAAAATATGCATCATAACAAATGTCCCAGTTTTCCCTAGAAGAGAGAAGAAAAACATCCACGGTCGCTTCCATTTTTACCAGACCCGTTTTGAAAACCTTCCCAATAGCATAGCTACCGGTCTTTTGCCCTCACGTATTCGCTTTTCATGTCATCGCTCAAGTATAAAGAGTTCAGGTTCGCATCGTAGACACAAATATCCGAGCACAGACACACAAACACACATTTTCTTGGAGACACACCCAATAGCTACTACTTATACGTAACCTCAAAATATCTTCACTAACCCACAGTCCCTGCTTCCAGCCATCTCGCCTCCATTCATTCGCCATTTCCCTCGGGGCAGATAAAAGAACTTTGCAAAAATTCCCCACATGAATTGCTTGGTTGAAAAATTGCTACAGGAAAAAACAGCATAATTTTACTACATAAATGCGTTTGTCGAGGAATTTTTGGTCGAGGAGTTTTTCATCGGCGGCGCTGCTCAATCTTTCGGAGAAAAACATGTGCCAAAAAATCGGAACCTTAAGTCACACACACGTGTGTGCACCGCACCAATCAAGAAGAGCGTTCCCAGAAGTACACCAGCACAGTGAGTGAGGACAATTTTCTCAAATACTGAGGAACTCCCCGTCCCATTCAGCCACCCAACCCAACAGCTGTTCTATTTCAGGTTCCACAAATTGGCCCCAAAATCAACAGCAGTGGAACTTGCAGAAGTAGGTTGTAGGTAAGCAATCGCAGAATTCGAGAAGAGTTTGACAGTCAGGGTGCAGTAACATACACGGAGTGGAGAACGTTCTTTTATTTTTAGCATCGTTGATGCTAAGACTTAGCTACTTGTCAGTTTTATTTTCCATTCCGAGACTCCCATCAGCAGTTTTCGGTTGTCATCGCGGTAAGAAATCTTCTTCGATGATGTTGTTATTGGCGTTTTTTTTTTGTTTTCAATCAAGGTTGTTGATTCAAAAATCTGGCGAATGAGTTAACCGAATTCCAGAAAAGTTGGTCATTTTTTGGATTTTCTGTTTCTTCAGAAATATCTATAATCCAATGGATGATTTGGCAAAAAGTTGTGATGTCATGTTATAATTAAACATTCATTTATGAGATCTAAAGACACAGTCTTCGTATAAGGAACTGTTCGAAGATTGCTTTTCATAACTTCTTTAGCTTCTTGTCTACATATTAAAAAATCGTGTTTTCTAGATTCTTTTCTGTAAGTACCCTTTTTCCAGAACGTTGTTTTAATTGATTTTATTTTTGTTTCATTGCAGGTACTTCTTTCAACGAGTGGACTGTCTTTTATTTTTGTAAGTTTTAAATGCAAATTATAACATCTCTAGACTACCTAAATAGTTGATTCTGACTTTTGGGTTATGATATATATAACTTAACTCTCATATGTCCCAAAAAATTTATCCGTTTCAGTCCCTGGAGTGTCAAACACTTCTGACTGAAACAAATATATCTTTTTTTTTCATCAAATTTTTATAAAATTTATAGTATTGGAAACCTTGTAATGTAACTCAAATATGTTTCTGAAACATTGTTCACCTACAACACTTCAGTTTTTGGTTTTTGAAAATCTAAGAAAAAAAACCGAAAATACATGCTTCGGAAAAAAGCAATGGAATGCTCAAAAAAATTCACTTAGTGTCTAAAAAATCTGAAGCTAGAGACGTTGCACATAAGAATATATTTTTTTGAAAATTGTTAATATCATGACCACAAAAAGTGAAAAAAATGTGGTGCACAAACCGTGCTTTTCATTCATGAATGGTCAAAATTGTTTTAGTCACACCAGATAAATTTTGAAAAAATGGATTGAAAATTTGACGTTATTTGGCACATTTTTACAAGTAGCTGTTTTTCGATATTTTTGTTTATTAATTTTCAATTTCTTAGATTTTCTTGCACTTTAATTCAACTTTGCACTGGATTTTGAGTGTTAATATATGTAAATACATGTATAACATATGTAAATAACTTATAAATATTAGGAAAGTATTTCACATTTTTATTTTTCATATTTGTGTAAAGTGTGATAGAATTACACCAATTGAATCAGTATGAAATTGACATTCCGGTGAATATAAACTTGATGCGAAAATCTTGCGTAAACATACTCAAAATACAGTGAGAAGTTTAATTTAAGTGCAAGAAAATCTGAAAAAATGCAAATTGACAAAAATTTCGAAAAAAATTTACATTTTAAAATTCGTCAAAAATTCTGGATTTCCTATTTTAAAAAACTAAAAATGCAAAAAAGTTCCAAATAACGTCAACTTTTTATCCTCTTTTCATAATTTCTGGCGTGACTTAAACACTTTTGACGATTTATTGATTGAGAAGTACGGTTTTACAAAACTTTTCTACATTTTTCGGTGTCACGATGAAACAATTTAAAAAAAACACTTATGTGCAACCTATGTAAAGCCTCTAACTTCAGATTTCTCAAACGCCAAGTGAAATTTATTTTTAGTATTTCGTAGTTGACAGCTACAGTCTTTTTCCTTAGCATGTTTTTTCGGACTTTTTTTTCTAAGAATTTGAACAACGGAAAACTGGAGTATTGTAGGTGAATAATGTTAAAAACAAATATTGAGATACACCACGAGGTTTTCAAAACTATTAATTTTGTAAAAATCGGATGGGAAACAAGAGAAATAAAGCGGTTTTGATCGAGGAGAGTCAAATTGACAGTCAATTTTTGATTATGGAGTTTTTTTCCTGGGCTAAAAAGTAATGATACAAAATTCAAAATTTAAGAATTCATTGAGGGTCACCGACTTTTTTTATTTGGATGAACTCGAGTAATATCAATAGGCGAAAAAGTTCATTTATGGCGCACAAATTCAAAATCTTTGGTCCTTGCTCCTAATGGAATAAATCCATATTATGTTTACTTTATGTTTCTAAACATTTCGTAAGGAAATCATTAATACAATGTTTAGATGCCACACGGCTTTCTTAATGAAGATTCGATGCCTGCCCGAAAAATCCAAATATTTCTCACCTTTTACTGGCAGTCTTTCAGCCAAATCTTTAAATTTTGTGTAAAATTTTTAAACTTATCGAGTTTCAGCAGGCCCGTGCGAGTGACCCATCTATAGAGGTGAGGGGGAGAGTTTTAAATCCAAATTTTGTTAAGTTTAATGACAAATACCAAAAATACTTGAAACTTGAATAAAAATTATAAATTTTACTGATACGGTTCAAATTAAATCGGAATAAAAATTTCAAATCAAATCTTTTTTCCAGTAAGTCATTGATAAATTGTTCAAAACGATAATCACTAGAAATTTCCTTTAAAATAAAATTCAAGCAGTCTTGTTTGATAATTTAAAATCAATATAAATCATCAAAAATCGAATCAAAATTGATTTTTTGAATGAACTCAGAATTTAAAAAATAACAACACCACAAATAACTAGATCCGAATTTTAAAATAAACTTCAGAACGGGTGAAAAATAAACCATGGTTTAAAATAGTTTGTCAAAAAGATAAAATTTGTAAGTTATCAACCTTCAAATCCTTATTTTAATTTTTTCATTTTCAATTGAAGGGCTGATTGATTTTTTTTTTCGCTGTAATTATTTAAATTAAAAAAATATATCACGATTTGAACGTGCATTCTCGATATGGAAACAAAATTCCATTTTGAACTTAAGAATATTTATTGAAACTCAAAGTTCGTGATTGAATTTCATTTGAAAGAAAAAATAGATTAATTTTAAGTGCAAGTTATCAAAGTCAAAGGTATTTGATAAAAGGAAAAAAAATCTTTATTTTGAATTTTCGAAATTTTTTTTTGTATTGAAATACTTCCAGTAATAAAAAAAATAGGCTTGAAAAGCGCACTTTTAAAGTTCAAAACAAAAAAAAGAAAAAAAAAGTTAAAAGGTTTATGATTTTTCTAGCGCCGATTTAAATGTTTATAATTTCAAGCTAGCTTATGATTTTTTTTTGCCTTGAATTTAATTTATGGGTCCTGGAAAGGACAAATGCTTGGTACGATGTTTTTCTTAATAATAATTTATATTTATGGGCTTGCAAGAAGATTATGTTTTCAGAACACAATAAATCACAGTTGAAAAACAAAGATAACCCAATATATTTTGGTAGATATATTTGAAAGTTAAACGAATGTTAAAGGTTTTTTTTTAAACATTTTAGAAGGATGATTTTTTTCAATAAGGACGTCTCACCATTTCAAAAACTTATTTATAGGATTCAATTGATAACTCGAGAGAACAGCATTGTGGTGCTTATGTTTTATTGATTGATTTGGTCGGAGTTGGCGTTCTGGACTCGAATCTTCTGTCTTGTTTTGTTAATATGAAGTTTAAAAGTTTCGAAATGAGTCGGTTTTAATTTCAATCAATCATTGATGAACTAAGAAATCTACAAGATTAAAAAAAACTGACTCTGAACCTGTTGAAATTACGTCATTAAATTAAGGATTAATATTATAAAGATGATGATGATGAATGATCTAAAATAGTAAAATTCAGTTTCACAAGTTCAGTTCAACAATTTGTCGAAGGCCACAAAACTATTTTATTTTTGCTTAAAAATATTTTAAATTCAATTTAGTTTAGATCTTTTCCAAAAATATGTTTAAAAGTCCATATTTTACAGAATACGAAAGAGTTTTAAAAAATATTTTTTTTTTCGTATAAGTCAAAATTTAGTGTGTTTTTGAGGAAAACTGCTAGTTGAACTTTAATTTTTATTTTACAAATTTTTGTAATGTTTAAAAGTTTAGACAAAAAATTGCAGAGGTATGTTACAGGGTTTTGACAATTTAAATCTTTTTTTTTTTTTGAAAAATAAAGTTAATGAAAAAATTATAGATATTTGTATTCAAAGTTAATCAAAATTATCTTTTTGATTCTTGAACATCGGAATAAAGTGAATTTTTCAATGAAGTAAGGATTTTGGGACAAAAATGAGACTGAAATTGGTTTCTTGAAGAATGTTTCATACCAGCTTTAAATTTGTTGTGGCATTAACGATTAATGTTTTTTGTAACTAGGTAATAGATACTTAGTTTGATATTTTATTTTACTCAATTTTTTTTTCTATCATGAAACCTGTCACATGTTAATGTAAAAAATAAGTATTTGATGAATGTATTTTGTGGTTAAAATAGTTGGTTTAAAATTCTGAACTTGTTGGTTATTCTTCTTAATAAAAACCAATTCTAGAGACGACTTAGGGTTTTTGTGCGTCAAGATTTGGTTTTCAATATGACAGTTTTATTGAATTGCATATTGAAAATTTTCAATAAAAAAGAAATAAGTTCATTTCGTGAGTGTCATAGAAATATAAAATGTTTTACGCCTAGAATGATTTATGAGTAAATTCCGCCGGAATCGAGTTCGATTTCTGACATATTTATTTTTCAACATCTTTTAAGATCAAGTTATTTCAAATGACTTAAGAATTTCCTGAATTGAACATTCAATTTGGGAAAAATTTCCATAAGGGAGGAAGGCGTTTAAACACTGCCTGTTTTACCAAATTTTCTTCAGGTTTTCTGAAATGATTAATTATTGTTCATTAGGATGGCAGGCAAATGGGCATAAAACTGAGTCGATTTGGAGTCATTTTGGAATTTCTCAAACCCTGGTGTCTAAAAAGCTTTGTTTTTTTTTCATTCATGATTTTTTTATAGAATTTCTAAAAAACGTTTAAATTAGTAAATTTAAATTTTTCAGGTTTGTATGAGAAAATTGAATATTTTGTACTGAAAAATAAAACTATTTTTGTTTTTTCTACAGAACCGAGCCTGCTGAAAATTTTTGTCGAAGATGATAACTTTATATCTCATTGGGAAAAAAAAGTTATTAACTGTTTAGCAGGGGTTGGTCTTTTGTCATAGAAAAACAATAAATTCAATTGACATCACTGCTGGGTTCCTAGCGAAGTATTGTATGAAAAGTAGTCATGCAGTTATTTTAATTGATTTTTTTTTTCAATACCGAAAGACATGCCCTCATTCAACACCCAATTACTTTGTTTTCTAATTAGATTCGAATTTACGGTCTTCAACAAAGTTGTTCAGCGGAAAATTTTCTGCAGAGAATTTATAAATTGGCAAACAAAAACCATAAGCAGGCTTGGTTCCACAGAACAAACAAAAATTATGTGGATTTTTCAGTATGTTCTGGAACGAACGGGTCACCCTGAACCACCCTAACGAAGAAAATGGCCCAGTAGCAACATGGCGATGCTGCGCGCATTAACGGTTGTGATGCGCGCCAAAATCATCGGCTTTTCCTCGGCAACGAAGAGGGTTTTCCGAAGGGTCCAGCCAAAATTACCCTAAGGCTCGATCTCTTTTCCCAGCCAACCATCATCGGAGCAAGTAAGATTTGTCGGAGGCCACGGGGCCATAATCAGAGGCCAAAATGGCCAATAGTACGTTTAAGGTGTCAGAAGTCCCCCACTTAAATTGTAATTAGTTCTAAGTCGTTATATACAGTCCACTAAAGGTTTATAATGTTGTTTGAAAGAATGTGTGTTTTATTATTCATCGAGAAATATCTGATGCTATCGATCCTGCCATCAGGGGCGATTCCTGAACACAGTACAAATTTTTAATTTTCCCATACAAACCTAAAAGTTCAAATTTACTCATGTAAACGTTACTTAAAAATTCTGCAAAAGATCATGGATGAATTTTGAACCAAAACGAAACTTTTTAGGCCCCAGCGTTTGAAAAATTCAAAAATGACCCCAAATCAACTCATTCTAATGGGCATGTCAAATATCGCGAATAAATCATATAAATTTTGTAGACTGACCCAAAAAAACCGATCTGCGCTGATCACAAAAACGAGGCATGTTTAGCTACAAAATGGTAGGTTCTGGAGTATTATAACTTTAAAAAAATGAAGGCACGACAAAATTGGGAACAAAGTTCAAATAAGAACCACTTACCCTAGGTAGTGTATTTGCTCAGCGTGCCTAAAGTTATGCAGTTGAATTTTGATTTCAATACATATCTTAGAAAATTCGAGTGAAAAATTGTAAATTGATCTTCGATTTCTCATTTTCTTTTAAACGGTACTGTAGACAGAAGCTTGTAAACATAGGAACGTTTTAGTCAGCGGTATAATGTAGTTTCTATGTGAATATCAGTGTAAATCAATATTCAGAAAACGAAGCCCGAAATAATCACTGAATTGAAAATAGATTTCCGTAATTCACTTACACAAAGCACATCGTAAGCCAGCAAACGCAAAACCAAATAAAACATGACCATCATATTAGCTTTCGGTAAGGCCAACCCTAAGCCAGGCCAATGCCCAAACTCGACCTTTTTCCGTCCGTTTCCCTGTAGCAGTTATGCTATTTTCCATCCAAAAGAAATAAAAAAAAACATTTCATCCCCCCCTACCCCAAACTGATTCCTATCCAATGCTAGCTGATCCAGTTGGCTGCATTCCGAATGGCAGAGTGGTTGTTGTTTTCCGGTTTTCTGATTATTAAATTTCCGCCTGGAGCAGCTAGCAGCAGCAGGAGAAGCATAATCAAATTTTGAATCCCCCGAAAATGGCAACGAATCGCGGTTAAAAAAAGAACAAATAATCCCTGCCGGAATCAAGACATGTGAATATTGCTTCCTCGACGGTTTTCGGGAAGGACCGTTGTTGGGAATGGTCCAGATTCCGGGTCTTTATCTCTCGAATGGGTGGGAAAAAAGAGGTTCGAATCCTAACGAGACGAGCAGTCAGTGTATGGAAATGTGGAATAAAATTGGCGGGAATTAATTTGGCTCACATTGTCGAAGGCTATCACTTTGCAGCTTTTTTGATTCTTCCAATATCGTTTGCTCGGTTTGTTTGATCCAAGCCAAACCGAATTCCGGATGAAGGTTTAGGAAGATTCGTAGCGCAAGGAAAAAAAAGGAACTAGGTCAAAATCTTTGGATATGCTACTTTCAACGTTTTGGGCAAATCGTAAGTTGCCATTCAATACGAAATTGGGTTTCCTTCTTCCACACACCGGGAAGAAATGGCTTTGTAAAATCAGGAAATCTGAAGACACCGAACTGGGACTGCGAAGACTTTTTTGTGTGCTGAAAAAGATCTCGTTTTCTGATAGGTATTAGAATAGAAATGCTCTTCATCATACATCTGGATCCCACACGTAGTCGATGTTTGTTTGGAGTGAAGAGGATCCAAATTCAAGCCCGGGGGGAGATTGATATTGGTGGGTCCACCTTTTAACAGTAGAGCAAAAAAAAAATCCTACAAACATTCCATAGCGTCTGGTGTGTGTACGAGTGTGTAAGAAAAATCGACAAAAAGAAGAAAAATAAATGACAAAAAAAGTTAAAGGGAAGCTCATTCAAGCAGAATCTAGCTTACCATTTTTTTTTCCTATTTTCGGACGCCTACATGTATGTGACCAGAATACCCTAAACCGATCAGGAAATGAGAATGGCAATCTTAACAACAGGCCCCGAAAAAAAGACTACAACAATGGCCAATGGATTTTCGTTTTTGCGTTTTTGTACGATGTTTGTGGAGCAATGCGGACACCCAAAAAAAAACGACAATATGTGATGAAACAGGCACAGTGGAAATAGTACACCATTTTATTTAACCTTTTAATAAACTTCAATTAATATATTCAAAACGTTGATCAATTTAAAAAAATACAATTTTCACAAAAAAAAATCAACAATTCAAATCGGTTTTGGTTTTTCAGAATAAGCATTCTCAAATAGAAAAGTTTTTCATCCCTTAAACCACTGTAGTTTGCCTTCTACAAAGTGTCGGAAAATGCGAAAGTATCCATGCGTGTGGCAAAACTGAAAACTTAATTTTCCTAAAAGTGCTCGTCAAACACATCCAGCACTGGAGGAAAACCGTTTTCTCGTCTGACAAATTCTGTTTCGAGCGAAGGGCTGGCCGAATGATGCAGTCGATGAGAAACTATCCGGCACTTCCGGCTCATATGCTACGTGATTCGGATCCGATCTTCGAACATTTGAGCGCTGCCGCCCGGATCGAATTGCTGCTGTTATCAGTCGGGTAGTGAGGGAAAAATTTTGCTTGAAGTCAACTTTTTTCGACGACAAACTTACACCAACCAGATGGAACTTTTTGTTTGATTTGATAAAAAGTTGAATTTCATTGAAAATTCTGCAAAATTAAACTTGAAATCCTTCAGTTGTTTGAGTATTTTTCGTAGTTTTGAACCGTAAACATTTCCATAATTGTATCTCTTTTCAAGCTCAACGTATTTTCAACAAACGTTGTTTTTATTGCTGTTAATTGAGCTGGAGTCAAAACCAAATTCCCCTCCCAATCGTAAGTCTTGTTTGGCTATAATCGAGCTTAGAAAAATACCGCTCATTAATTTCTTTTCGATACGATCCTCGTGCTTAGCTTATACATATGTAGATGTATCCGGACTGCTGGACTTCAGCAGTGGCCAGACGCGCAAACAAAATTAATGATTCAATCATCCGAGTTGTTTACCGACTCGTAATTATAATCAAATAAGCCCTAGTTTTGTTGTCTTTCTTTCAACCAACCAACACCAACGCCGGGGGTGGTCTCTGCCCCAAGTATATCCCCCATTCTTGCTTTCGTCTGTCGTTCGTCATTCATGCTTCCTCGGTTGCTCGGTGCATTTTCAAACCACTCACGATTGGAGTCATCAGTTGGTGAATTTGCGCCAGGGTAAGGGGGGATGAAGAATTGTAATCGCCAACCTTCAGTCGGTAGTTGGTGCAGTTTTTATGGGGAGGATTATTATGATTCATTCACTCCTGGAAGAAAGTGTGTGTGAGTGTGTGAATAAAATATGCTAGGGGTGACCAAGCAGAACGTTGTTGAATCAACATTTGCGAGTGGATGTTTTCTGAACACGAGTCAGATTAGTCATGTTTTTCGAAGGTTTAGTCAAATTCATGTTGTGCTACCGATTAAGGCAAGGGTCGTTGATTGACAGCAGTTTTTTTTTTAACCCAGTCAATGATTCATTCCGGAATTGGTTCAAAGTCCATGTGTTTGTCCCTCTTTTCTCTGCCATAATTGAAATGAACCAATTGTCGTTTGAGTTTGCTTGGCAATGCCAATGAGTCAGTCATTGGTGTGGCGACTTCAACGAATTGCTTTCTAGACAGTTATTGAGCAACATTGGATCTAGATCGCCACTTTAAGCTACTACTATGTTGATGACTCTAGTCACTATCAGGTTAACGACCTCAGCTTAAAAATCAAATAAACACAAGCAAAGAAGTAATCCATAATGCATTGTTGCAAACTGAGCTAACAGCACTCAAGTACCTTGTCTAGCCAGCTCGCAGCAGACACTAGACACTTCCATCAGGTGAAAAATACATTAAAGTCATTTTTTTCTAAAGTGAAAAATAATTGGCATCTTCAACCACACTTCTGCTGAATAAGGAAACAAACATTACGGAAGAAAGCAGACAAAAAAACATACCCGTAGTGGTTTTCAAAAACGGTTCGTTCTCTTTTCCGACTCTGCTGCAACAGACGAGTGTGAAAGCAGCCTTCCTTTAACAAGGACCCATTCATTTCCGACCTTCTTCAGGAGCCCCCTTGCGCCGATTCTGAAGTTGGAAATTTGCGGCAGGTACACCCTTTTTGCTGCTTGTTGCTTTTATTCCGCGACTTGTGAAAAAAAAATCACACCGGAAAATTGCTGAGGTGTGGCACTCCTAGCCAGCAAGAAACCAAAATTTTGTGCTCGACACCTTACAGCCAGTACACCAGCTCCAGCTTTCATCATCTTTGGTTTTGGTTTTTCTTCTGTTGCAATTGCATTAGATCGTTTCAATTTTTTAAACATTATAGCAGTGAGGCATGATAGGACTTTTACAATATTAAGTTGAAAAGAAATATGTTTCACCATTACAAGTAATATTTTTGAAAAATTCCAAGTTTTGATTTTAATGCTATTGAAAAATAAAACTTTAGTTATAATCTTCAACTTGTGAAAAACGATTCGTAAACTGTTTGATTTTTGAGCGTTTTTAAGCAAAAATACTTCATGTCCATGACTGCGTAAAAAAACTTATTGTAAACATATTTACTTGAAAAAAATATATTTAGTACATCGAACGTGAAATCTTCTAGATTGACAATTAATTTTAGACACGTGCATCGATTACATTACATATTTGATTTACCTAAACTAAATGAAATTTCAGAATTTTTCTTTCAATAGCAAAAGATTATTTGAGTTCCGACAAAAAGAGGTCATTAAGCGTAAAGAGACATGGCATTTCTAACCTAAAAATTTTTTACGCTTGATGTTTCTTATTATTTTCTCCTTTTTATAAGAAAAATTATAAAAACTTTACTTTTTTTGATGAAATGAATTTAAAAGATGTGTACAAATGAGATGACTTTAGTGAGTTAAATTTCTGTGAAAAAAGTGAACTAATGAACCGCTTCTCGATCATCAACTTTAAATCTCATACTTATATTTATTTATAATATACTAGCTGACCCGGTGTGCTTTCAAAAACAAATGATATTTTCGGAAATTATTCAAATTTTTATTGTTTCATTGGCATTATTTTAAAACAAAATTCAAAAGCAACCGCTATGAAATGAGAGCTGCAGCTGGTGTTTTGAATTGCAATAAAAAGATGACTTAAAATAATTTTCTGAATCTTGATCTATAAATTCTGATAAATTTAATCTATTTCTTTAAGATTTGCCTTAAAAAAGAAGGGTTTCTAATTAATCTTACGCAAACAATCTAACTTATAAAAATAGTTGTTTTTGCTTGATATGTTCTGGGTTTAAGCTAAAAACTGAAAGGAGAGCCCCCTCTGTCCTTCCCATCATCCCCTGCTGAATGGAGGGCGTGGTCTTTAATAATCATACCCATTTTTTTTCGATCCCAAAAATCCTTTTATATAAAAGATTGTTACATAAGTATATAAATTTTTAAGCTTTACAACAAAATTTGTATGGAGTCCCCCCCTTTCTTCCCCTCTCTAGGGTCTAGGGTCTATAACAATCGTAGAAACATATCTCGCAACCAAGTGCCTTTCCATGCCATATTTGTTTCCATTTATTTGCTTCATAAGCATAAATTGATAGTGTTTCACAGGCTTAATATGTTACAGTTTCTTGAAAACACGAGTGGCGCGTATTAGCCATCACCCTCTCTAACTTATCAAATAAAGAAAATATTTAAGGATTAGAGTATGGTGGGGTAAAAGTACGACCTTAGGGCCATCCTATTTTTAGGAAATTTTGCAGTTGTTTTTCCAAAAAACCAAGAACAGCATTGGATTCCTTAGACTTTTATCTCTCTTTTAAAAAATTACGAAGATAATCGATCGACGCATTTGATAGCAGTAGTGAATATGCCAAACTGCTATCGAAACGTACTCTTACCCCACCTCCGGGGCAAAAGTTCGAATGATGTGGGGTAAAAATACGACCATTCAGAATTCCACAATTCTGCATGAAGTCAAGAGGAAAATTATTTTATATCAATCATTGCTTACAGCAGTAACTTCTGTGTTCGCTTGTGATACAAATCCTATACATGGGCGAACAACCTGCGTGAATTTGGAGTTTTTCATCAGGTTTACGAAACCCAGTTCTCATTGTATTTGAGCAATTTTTCGCGCGAGCAAGTCTTTGTAGAAATAAAAATACACGCTGATGTTCCCAGTGAATTTTAGAAAGAAGTTAATACTTTCTTTAAGATTTACTTCAGTAGACCCTGTATATCATTCGTACTTATGCCCCATGCCCCATGCGTACTTATCTCTATGGAATTTGAATTTATTATACTTGAAAAATTATGTTTTCTCTGAGACGGCATATTAAAAAATATTATTTATTGGGCCCCCGAGAAAAATTGCCCCGAGTTCTCTGGTGACTAAATTTGGCCCTGGTGACAGAGTTAAACGATAAATTTCGGATTAAAATATTATAAACAAATTACGAATCTTTGAAGTTTTGTTGATGATAAGGGTTGAACTGGTGAAACTATCCTCGATTTTTTTTTACTTTTGCTGACTTTGAAAGAAGATTTCAATATTCGGTTTTTCAAATGTAATCCTTGATCCTTATTTTTCAGATCAAATTATTTGATCGACTGTTTTCCTAGTAGTTGATTCCACGAGCTTTATCACTACAACTTAAGTTTCGGCTTAACATAAACTGTAACAAGTAACGTCCGATGAAATGGAAAAAAAAATTTCGTTATAAACTCCCCCTGGATATACGAAACCAACCAGAACACAATCATAAGAAAGCGGATAAAATTTAAAGATTTCAAAAACTTCTAAAGGATTTTGCTTAGTTGTTTTGGTTGGGCTTTTCAGATACATGTGTATTTTCAATTTTATTAGATGAAATTGAACGCACATCTTCGAACGAAACATAGAAAAATTATATTATTTTTTTCGTATCTGTTAAAAAATTATGTTCAGTTAAGAATTTAAAAAAGTTTATGAAAAATATCAAATATATTTTTGTTTTAAATCTGTTAGTATTTTCTTATTTCTTTGAAATGTTTTTTTAAATATATTTGAAAAGCATTTCAATTGATATTTGAAAATTCTGTGAAACCTTAAATTTGATGTTGAGTTGTTGAGGGAATTCTTGGGAAAATGTTTAAGAGTATTTTTGGGTAAGAAAGCTAAACTATGAACCCTTTTACATGCTAAGAATAGTTTGATCTCGTTAACCCGTTTATGTCGTACGAATCTCTGAAAAGTTCTGCAATAGCGATTAAAGCTGAAGAATATGTTTTATTCCTTATTCATTCTGTTCACAGTTCAATTCACGATGGAACAGAAAATCAGTGGTTTGTAGTTTTTTTTAAAAAAAAACTAAAATTAACGTTTTGTTATCCATAAAAACATAATATAAAATTCCGTTTCATAATTTATCCAATATCAACTTTTTATAATTTTTCATGTAATAATAGAAAATTTGATCATCTCTAACTCTGTATGTCTGTTTTTTCCTCACTAAACATTACCACATTCTTCATAACTTAACATCATCGACTTTGACTCGATGCGCACGAGAAACTCCTAACTTCTCGTCTACTTCAGAACCCGTGATGATAAAAATTTTAAGAAAAAAACAATCGGCACAATTTTTATGTCTTAATTATTCAAATTTTTCAAAATACATAAACTTTGAAGAATTTTGAAAATAATGGAAAATTTGCTATGAATTTCATTTTTATTTTAAGCTTGTGTTCAAACATTTTGCAGTCTTTAAAAAGCTGCTAAATAAGTTATAATCTTAAAAAAAACGCAAAAACGTCCTTCAGAGCTATCAAAAGAAAAAATAACTTATTTTAAATTGCTTAAAGTTGATTTTTTTAACGTTATATTTCTGAGACTGTTTAATTTGGCAAATTTGGAATCTTCAATCAAACGTAGGCTATAAAATAGATTCAAAATCAGTATTTGTGTTTACTACAGGTTTGTTTTTTTACCAGTTCAAAATGGATGATTTAACTCAAAACTTAGCGTTTAATAGTTTCCAAGAACAATTTTCTCAAATCTAAAATTTTGGATAAAATCTGACAAAGTTCACGATTTAAAAACTTTCTAGAATCTGTTTTTGAATCAAAAGCAGCAAAAATGTTTTTCCGCCTTTTGTTATTTAGGCCTTTAATAAAACAAATGTGAAAAAATTTCCAAAAACTTTGAGTGAAAAATGTGACCAAAGTTTGATTACACAGTTTTAAAAAAGCTCAGAATGTTATTAGGGGAGAATTGTACAAAGCGCATCAGTTAAGCATAATCGCTATTTATAGTTCTACCAATCATTTGAGAACCAAATTGAAGGTTGGTGACGATTCAGGGATCTAAAATTTTTCTAAATCGAAACAGTATTGAGAAAACACACAGTGGGGTATAACACAAAAACTAGTGGCCGGATCACATAACGCGTCATATTGGAAGGTTGTTACGAACTGAAACAATGATTATATGGAATGTCAATGCCTAATGTTTAATTAAGGTAATATGTCTAATCAAACAAAAAAAAAACAACATACTCCTCCAAAACGAAAGTTTTTGAGCAAATTTTATAAAAAGGAAACCATGAAAGGTTTTTTAGAAGCATAAAATACGATTCAAAATCTGTTGATGAGTTTTGATGAAATGATTTTTTCCAATTTTGTGTTCTTGATTTTTGTTTAGTAGTTTCTGGGTTTTGAAAAACTTTTCCCGGATATTGCCCGGATTTATGGACGACCCTTTAGACATCAAATGCCCGGATTTTGACAGGTTTTCATAGAAAAATTGCCCGGATACAGAATCAAAATTTCACGGATATCATTGAAGTCATCGGTTGAATTTAAGTTTGTTAGGCTGCTAAAGAAATAAGATTTAATAAACTCAGTTTCAGTCATCTAAATCAGTATCTACATATAGGTTATAAGGTTAAAAAAATATTCTAGAATATATTGAAAATCATTTGATAAAATTCAAATTTTTTCTCAAAAATTTTATCATTTTTTTTATTAATCTGATACGTTTTCCATAGGTTGATTCTATGACACGAATTATTTTTCTTGGTAACTTACTTAGCATCAGATGCTATCTTTACCTTGACGACCATTAGAATGGATTTTCAAATTATTGTCTAATTTTTGAAAATTTCTGTATCTGTTTCCTCAAAAACTCTGAACCATTCCAGCAACTTGCTCATTCATCTCAACTTGCAACACTTTTTGTTTGATCATTTCTTTCACTCGTGTTGGAACGCCGAGGAAAACGCCGCAGCATTGTTTGCAATGTGGAACACTGTTAGCTGCTTCCGATGCCTTCCAGTTCCTTCCAGTTCTTAGTAATTGTGCGCACCAGACGGGCAAGAAACGCAAAATGACTTCTCCGGAATGCGCTCTTCAAATGGAAAACCGGTCGAGAAGGACTCAAGAAGTGCAAAATGGTTTCGGTTTCACCGGAATGTGTGAGTAATTGTGTTCGTTTTCAATTAAGTGCCACGTTGAGGATCTTGTTTGGCTAGCTGCTTCTTCAACAGTTGGAGAGTTTTTCAATCATGAATTCATTCTAACATTGTAAACTTGTGTTCGGTTAGGACAAGATTTTAGTTTATCGAGATTTTGCCACTTGAAAAGGTTCACGATTTCAAATATTTGGAAAGGGTACCTATTCAAACACAGCTTACCCGAAATGAAAAACCGGTCTGTCCAATCAATCACGGCTAGGTAAGCGTTGTTCAAAGTTGCAATTTTTCGTGCAAACAATCAAGAAATGTTGCTCAAACGTTCAAAAATAATTTTGCTCTTGAAACATAGACATAAAAAATACATTGCCTCCATCATGCCCATCTTCATGATCATTATTATCATTCTGAAAGCTTCACTCGGCAGCATCACAGCCAAAACGGCCTCGTTAAAATGACCGCTCTTCAAACACCATTTGCTGGAGAGTCTCGAGTCGGTAAACATTTCGGCACTTCTCTTCTCTCTTCTATGCTGCCCGGAGACGGCCAGATTGGAACAAAAGGTTTTTCCCTTATTGCTCGGAAATCCAAACAGCCGTCCGGGCAAAAATGAAAAATGATGGGAAATATCCATCGGTATCCTCTGCGCGAAATTGTGTTTTGCTATGGCCAAGCCACATTCATCCCCCCATACTCGGTGTGGTTTGTTATGTTTTTCGGCGAAGAAACAAGACTGTTGGCGGTTGGTCGTTACAACCAGATAAACATTTACATAATCAAAACTGCTGCTCTGCATGGTCGATCTGCCTTATTCTTCCCTTCTTCACAACCTCACCCCCACTCCCAGCCAGTTACTTGTTGTATCTCAAACCCCCAGCCACCCACATCTTTGTGGTGCTCTTCATCATTGGAGTTACTCATGCAAACTGACAGCGATCTGATATTTTTCGTTACTGAAAAAAGAATGGCTTTTCGGTCGGCAGCAGAGAGGTTTTTCATGCCTTCCCTCAGCTTGGCAAGTGCCATAAATCTTCATCCCGAGAAGCGTAATCACATCGGTTCCACGAGAACGAACAGCGTACCCATTACGTACACATCCCTCCCCTCGAAAAATCTACCCTACCACATTTCATTTAACGGAAGCTGTTCACGACCCCCCACGACACATCACTTTTGGCAGCAGCTGAAGCATTTTTTTCCCACATCCATACCTGCCGACTTCTTGCCAGTATTACATCGACCATTGCTTATTTCCAACCAACCTCAACGCAACACATAACGGAACCCATTTCGTTTGACCCCGAACTTCTCCGCAGCTCTCAAGTAACCTATCAGGGCGAAAAGAAAGGAACACCAGCCCAGAAAAAAAAGTCTCATAACAGCAATTTTCCACTTCTTCCACTCTTTTACAGCAGCGACGACAGTTCAATTCCGACGATGTAACAACGCGAAATACAAAACCCATTATTATTGGATCTTCTTCGCTGTCATCTCGAAATAAACTCTCAAAAATTATAGAAACTCATCGCATTCGCGTGAACGGAGAAACGCCAACCAACTTCCTGGTTCGTGTCCTTAACATTTGTTCCTTGGGGAGGGTTTTTTGTGTTCGTCTCTGTCAGGAAAGCCAGCCTAAATGGCGGAAGCAGCAGCCTTTGTTGTGGACCTGAGCTGCCACCGAAAATAAACAACGAGGTCGCGGCAGAAAGTTTTTCAAAAAAAAAAAAAATCCAGAAATCCAAAGCTTGAAAAAGATTTCTTCGTTTCCCATTCCTCCGGTCATCTCGGTGATTGTGGCTCTATTGGGAAATGAACACATAATCATTTTCCGGGTTTTTTTTTATTCTTCTTTGGTGGATTAAGTTTATTTTTTCGAGTGAAACATACAATAACAATAGTTACGGGAAGCTCTTGAGAGTCATTAAACGTAATCGTCCCCTCATCAAAAATGATGATCGCATTGAAAAAAGTTGAAAAAAAAGTCTGAAACTATGCTTTATAATTTCAAGGATTTTTGGTACTGCGTGAGACTTCCTTGCTTTTGAGAAGTTTTCATCCAGTGAAAAAAAAAATCAAGTGTTCGAAACAAAATGTTATCTTATAATGTCACAATAATATTAAAATGATAAAAGACCGTACACACTAGAGTGGCCTTAATCAGCCTTGTTTTAATACCATACGCACTGCACGCTTTAATAGATGAATGGCCAAACTATAGCCCGCGGTTCAGCGGCAGTCTTTTTGTGGCCCGCGAAGTTTTTCCCAGAATGACCACAATCACGTTGACGTACATATTTGATGGTTTTTGTACCACTTTGAGATGATGTTTATCAAAATCTGAATCAATCATTCGAGAATTCAAGAAACAAAAGTCGAAAAAAATCTTATTTTTTTTTTATTTTTTATAAATATATTTTTTTATTTTTCGATATTTTTACTATAATTAAAGCGACAAAAGCTCCTAAATGAGTGCATGACACTAGTTTGAACTTTGACAGGTTTGAAAAGGCTTCATTGAGAGATTAATATAACATTATCAAAAAACAACTTCTTTTAAATTAAGTACCTAGTTATATGTACATTCATTTCTACAGACGGTCTATTTAAAAAAAAAAAATGCAGTTTATTAACTTTTAAAATATGATGAAATGATTGAGAAAACATGAGAATCAATGAAAGAAAGAAAATCTGCCATGAATATTATGATTAACAAAAAAAGATAAAACTAGTCACCGATTGGACAAACGTTGAGGCTTTTTCGAAAAATTCATGATATTAACGGCTAATGATCTTCCTTACATAGATCATCCAGATGTTAAAATCCTAAAGACCAAATAAATTAAAAAAAAAACTACATAGATCCATAAGTTTATCTCAGGTTTTACATCATGTTCAAAAATTAGATCAATTTCAGGACGGCAATGATCCAATAGAATGAGTCGATTTGGGGTCATTTTTGAATTTCTCAAACCCTGGGGTCTTAAAAGTTTCGGTTCAAAACTCATCCATGATTTTTTGCAGAATTTTTAGTTAACGTTTACATAAGTAGATTTGAACTTTCAAGTTTGAATGGAAAACTTGAATATTTTGTATAGGAATATCAACATCATTTTTGTTTCTTCTGTGGAGCCTAGCCTGTTTACGGTTTTGTGATAATTAATAAATTCTCATAGGGAAATTTTCCGCTGGAAAACTTTGTCCAACACCTTAACTTTGTATATTATTAGGCAAAAAAGTTATTAGCTGTTTAACAGGGGTATGTCTTTTAGCATTGATAAACAATAAATTCAATCACTGCTGGGATAAAATTGTTCAGCGGAAAATTTCCTTACAAGAATTTATAAATTGGCTCATAAACCATAAGCAGGCTCGGCTCCACAGAAGAAACAAAAATGTTACTGAATTTTCATTACAAAATATTCAATTTTCCCATACAAACCTAAAAGTTCAAATTTACTCATGTAAACGTTATTTAAAAACTCTGCAAAAAATAATGGATGGGTTTTGAACCAAAACGAAGCATTTAAGACAACAGGGTTTGAAAAATTCAAAAATGACCCCAAATCCACTCAGTAATGAACCAATGATGTTATCATAGCATTAGATTTGACTTAAAAAAGATCTATGAAACGATAGCGAGAAAGTTAAGAATTGGTTTGTTTGTTTTGTTTATTTTATAGAGGCCGTAAATACGGTTAAGAACTAAAATCATAGTAAAATTGCTTGATGTATGTGGTATCAATTATAAAAGAAAGAGAAAACTAGACTAAATGTATTTTCAAATGTGTAAATTTATTCAAACCTTCTTAAGGTATGGCGAAGGTATTGAGTTTTGAACGAAGAGGTGCATATTGATTGGCGGAAAGATTAATTTGTTCTTAATATGGTCCAGATATTCTCTGTTTTTAACATCTTCTAGTTTAAAATTATCATATTTCTTTAAAAAGTATAACGCAATTTTTGTCATGCCTGATATATTGATGTCAAGCAAATCTTGAGAGTCTCGAAATGCAGTGAGAAGTTCCAATGATAAGGAGTAAGCTCATCTCGATTCATTATATTTGATGATCTACCTTCCATTTATGGTGAAGAAGGGTCAATAGGTGAGGAGTTGAGATTTCTAAAGGCACGTTTTTTGAAGAATAATTCCTCTTAGGTCGAGGTTTCTTTGAAGATCACTTTAATTGGTACAAGGGGATCCATTTAATTTTTGTTAGAATATAGTCTTCAAGCAATCTCAATCTGGTTTTAACAAAGGGTGGATCCAAGTTTTTGAGCGATTTTGCAAATGACATAAATCATATTTGAATTTTTGACAAATGGGACTCCTATTGAGAATCATGGCATTTTCAGATGTCGAGTTTTTACTCCCTTTTTTCCACTGATTTTAATGCTTTGCTGCTTTGCCGGAAAGAAAAGGTTGCGTTTTTTTAGTTTAAGCACCTCTTCTTTCAAAATCATTTTCAATAATCAAATTTTTAAATCTGTTAAATAGTGTCAAATTAAAAAACAAAAATAATTTCGATTCAACAGTAGGGGAGAATGGGGATACTTGATCCCCTTTTCTTGTTTTCATCATAACTTTTTGGGAAAAATTTGCAACTCACCGTCTTTTGCCTGTTCTGAAAGCGTGTAGTTTCAAATTTATATGCTCTAAAAGTTGGAACAATATATGAACTTTCGATGAACTAAGAGCATTTTCGTGAAACCAAAAAAATTGTGATATTTTTCAAGTTACAGGAGACTTGATCCTTAATTCAGGGTGTCCTGACCCTATCCGAAAACCTAGTGAAATTAAAAATTTAAAGGCCTGGTGACTATTTCTTGCCATATTAGTTCTCATCACACAGTTTGTGAGTATCAGACATTGAGAATTCTAAAAGTTAGTCTTCTACCCAATTGTCATTGCATACTTTAAGGCGCAACTTTATAGTTTTTAGATAAATACAGTATTTTTAGTCTTTTTTAACCGATAACATTGGATAAACATAGGATATTGAACAAAAATTAGTAATTCTATGATAACTAATAATCCCGACAAATTCAGAAGAAGATTATATCTTTATGAGCTCTAGGGATCAATTATACTCATAACATACATTTTGACAAAAAAATTCTTAAAAAAATTGAGAGTTTTTTTAGGTGTTCAAATTCCAATAAAAAACATGGAAAAGAATTGTTAAAAAATTGTAACGTTCATAAGCTTTGTATGATTATTTTATAAAAGTACTTATAAGCACGGACCTATTGAACTCTTCCGAGTAGAATCTCAAAATTAACCCTTTTTCTGAACACAGAAACAAAAATTTCATTTTCATAATTATTGAAGCTAAACAAGAAGTAATAAATTTTCAATACTCATGCTCCAGTGTTTCAAGTTTTTCAGTAATATGCAAATGTTGTAAAATTTTAATGGATTTTAGATGTTTTTAAAACTAAATTTTTTAAATTCAATTTTGATTTTGATGTGAATGTGGTTCGGAGAATTTTTTAAACGTAGAGTCCCAAAATTGAAGGAAGCTCACAACGCTCATACAACCCTGGAGACCACTTAAAAAACCAATGGCATGAAATAACCGAAAAAAATTCCAAAAAATGGTCGATTATGTAATGAAAATTACAGATAACATAAAAAACAAACATAATTTACAATTTCTGAGGTGCAATGATTTTTAGAACTAATTTTCAATTATAATTCATGGATCATCTTGAATCTGTACGCATTGTTTGTTATACCATAGCGCCTTTAGTTGTCGGATCTGGAATCTTTTGACAGTAGGCTTTGTTTTTTTTAATGTTTCCTCCACCAGTCCTGAAAATTTCATCACGATTAGTTTTTTTTTCAGAAAAGTTACACGAGATGTGATTTTAATCGCCGTAATTTTTATGATTATAATTTTAAGTGACAAGCTCGGCGGAATGAAAACTAGAGATAATTTTTTTTTAAAGAAATATGATAGAAAGGTGGATAGACAGGCATTAGTGCGCCAATAGGAGAAAGCTTGATAGGTGTTGAAATTTTAGGCTAGAGGGCATGTTGATGAAAAGCTCCCATGAATTGCGAAATTGAGAGCGTGGTTTTACACACACTTCATACGAAACTGGAGCTAATTTTGGGCGCCACGTCAAAACCCCGGGTTCAAAAATCGCGAAATCGTTAAAAATGGTTAAATCGACTGTGTGCAGCATTCTCAAACGTTTTCGTGAGATGCAAACTATCGATCGGCAGGTTCATACCAAGCCTCATAGTTGAGTTAATAATTTATGATTCCAATGCAATAATTTTTTTCTCTTTCAGCTCTTGTTTTCGAGATAACTTTTGAAAATAGGTATAATTTTTTTAATATAAATTTGTGCACTTTTTTGGCAAATTTTGGAACTTTTCAAAGATATAATAAACAAACTTTTGATTCAATTAACAACTTTTCATCAGAGAAAAAATTACAGTAGTTTTGTTTTTGTTAATTTTTCTCAATCCTGCAAAATATAGTAAATTTGACGGAATTTCAAAAATGATTTAAGTCAATTTTTAAATGTGTTGCTAAATGAGTTAGAACATTCAATATTTAATTGGAAAGACTTTCGTGAATGATGTTAGAAACAGTTGTAATCTTAACTATTCCAAGTTCTAAAAATTGTTAGATTTTATTTTTTTTAGCGTATCTCTGAAACGAAGAGCTGAGCAAGATTTTATTCCGCGATTGAATAAAGAATAATAAACAGATTCAAAATCAGGTTTCAGTTTTCACGTAGGTTTAGTTGTTTATTTTTTAGTTATCAAAGATCGATTTTACCTAAAACTGATCAATTTTAAATTTCTTACATGTTATATTACTTAATTTAGTAGAGTTAGATAAAATCTGACAAATGATTCATATTCACAATCGAATAAAATCAGTTGTTGAATCATAGGCAGCAAAAATGCTTTTCCCCTGTGAATGTGTCAAATACTGAACAATTTTGAAAATTTAAATTTTATTGTAATTGTTATTGAAATTGTAATTGATCCTTCATTCAATGACGGTAACCTTTTTATAAAATTACACCATATCGAATCAAGAAGATTCCTTCGACTTTCATTTCAAATGAAGTTGATGAAGATTTCTGTAATTTTATTTTTCAAATGATATTAATCAAGAAATACATTCACTTCTGAGAACATGGTAACTTTAAAAAGAGGTACACGGGCCACAAAAAGACAGCAACGAGCTAAATTTAGCCACCCATGTTTTAAAAGGTGCACCTCTTGACTTCACAATATTATTCCAACTTCCAGATTTACCTCTATTGAAGAGAAAAATCTCGAAAATAAACGAAATTTTTTTTAATAGTTCTGTTCGGAATTTGGATGGAAATTTGAAAATAAAAAGAAAATTGGAAAATCTGATTCTGGGTTGGAGATTACCGAAATTTCGATAAAATTAAGTGTGGAAGTTAAAGACTAGACTTTCTACAGAGAATCGAAACTTATTAGGCCGGAAAAATTTTTAATTCTTCTTTTGTCACTTGGAGTTAATAAAATCACAAAGGGAAGAAGATTATAATCCAAACTTTCTTAAAATTATACCAAAAGCTTGCATTAATCAACTGCCATACAACCTTTATTGCAAAAAGTCGAAAAATTAGGTTATTTAATCGCGAAAATTTTAAAAATCTCGAATAAAAAAGGTGATTTAATTCAAGTCTTCTCATTTCATTATAAAATTAATGGTTGAAAATATCAATGTTTTTAAACTTTCCCTCATCATTTCGTGTTTTAATTTTTAAAATTAACAAATATTTAAAATTCCTACTTTATATCTACATATTTTGGAAAAAACTTCCTTTCTAGTTTTTACACACCTACTTACAAAGAAAATCAGGTATTTTTTGTTTATCGAAACATGTCAAGTAATGACAATTTTATCATTTGCATCTGACTCGAAAATATAAATTTGAAATTCCACACTTCGCTTCAACCAAAACATTTTAATCCAGAATTTATTTTTATATCTTTTCGATTCCAAATTCGTAGATGGTTACCCGAGGTTTTGTTTGAAATATTTATTTTTATTTTTTTTTTTTTGATTCTGAAGAATATTTTGAAATTTCATTCTTCTTTCTTGCATCCTTTTGGAGCTTTTGACTTTGAAATTTTTAACCTAGTGCAGTGTAGTGTGCAGTGCAGTGCATTGTCTTATATATAACACAGCAACCAGCGAGACCGACCGAGGCGACGAAGAGGAAAATGACATAATCGAGAGAGAACGGCACCAGTATGAGAGAGTATAAATAAAGCATCCCGTTTCCCAATAAGCTCAGTCTATTCTCATCATTCAAATAAAGCAGTCACTAGTTGTAGTAAACAACGCTCGTGTTTTCATTTGGTACACCACAAATTGGCGACGAAAGGGATTTTCGAAATGAATGTCAAGCCTCCAGAGTTCAATATTGGCGATTCATGGTTAAGCTTGCCAGATTGCCCGGTTTTATCCGGGTTTGCCCGGATATTTGTTGCAAAATTTCGAGAAAGTCCGGTCCGGCCCGGTTGCCCGGATATCGTGAAAAAAGTCCGGATATTGCCCGGATTTTTCCACAATTTTCACAAAGAAACCAAAAAAAATCAAAGTTTTTGAGTAAGTTTCAGCAAAATCAATTAACGGTATGGACATTTTCAACGGTTGTTTCAAATAATTTCGCTGATTTACTTTTATAAACCTTTAAATATTTGAGTGTTCCAAAAAGTTTTAGGAAGTCTGCAATTACATTAATAAAATATTAATTTCATTTCTTTTTTGCATTTTTTCTTTGCTTTTATATATAATAACACCTAAATTTTGCCCGGTTATTGCCCGGTTTTTGGATTTGAAAAATTGAAATCCATGCCCGGATTTTGCCAGGTTTTTTTGAAAAAATGCCCGGAATTGCTAGGCCCGGATGGGAGTGGAAAAAATTCTGGCAACCTTAGGTCCCTATACGAGGAACGGCTAAGGAGATTCTTCGTGGCCTACGGAGTCGAGGAGGAAGCAGACGAGCGCCGCTCGGCATTTTTGCTCACAGCGGTGTCGATGGAGGTTTACCAAACGATTCGGAACCTGTGTTTTCCGGACAAGCCGGAAACAAAGCAATTCGACGAACTTTGTTCGTTGATGCGCCAACGATTTACCCCAACGTTGGTGACTTTCCACGAGCGGAAGAGATTCATCGAAGCGCGTCAAGGCGACAGCGAAACGGTGATAGAGTGGTCGACGCGTCTCAAGAAGTTGGCCGCTGACTGCGAATTTGGGAACGACCTTCCGGTCTTTCTCAAAAACATTTTTGTGGTGGGTCTGAAACGTGGGCTTTGGTCGCATGCAGACTGAGAAGGTGGCCGCACGCGTCTGTTACCCAGGTCAGGGGCGGCGTGCAACAACAACCGAGCGTCTGTTCTCCAGGTCAGGGGCGGCTCAAACAGCGTCTGTCTTGCAGCAAGCGGTTGAATTTATGAAATGCGGCTCCCGCCAGCTAAGTCCAAGATGGCAGCCCCATCGCGGGATAGGGACTTTAGGCTAACAACCTACTGCTCCCGATTTTAAAATTGTTACGGAATCCGAAAGAAATGACCGACCTGGAACTTTGGCGACGACTTTTAGCATGAAAACACGGACACGAATTGGAACTTGGAATGTTTTAACCCTTGCCCAACAAGGCAAACTGGAACAACTTGCTAGAGAGGCTAGCCGCCTCAAGCTTGAAATTCTGGGACTGAGCGAAGTCCGTTGGCCTAATACTGGAGAACACAAGACACAATCCGGGCAAGTCCTGCTTTACTCTGGCATACGAGGAGAACATGCTACTCGGGAACGAGGAGTTGGTTTCCTGTTAAGCATGCAGGCCTACGCGGCCCTCATTAGATGGGAACCGATAAACGAAAGAATAATCGTAGCCAGATTCAGAACACGGGTTAGAAATCTTACAATGGTCCAGTGTTATGCGCCAACTGACGTTGCCGACTTGCAGGAGAAAGAGCAGTTTTACAGTCAACTGAACAGCGTGGTAGAGAGAATTCCGAAGGGTGACATTCAAATCCATTTGGGCGACTTCAACGCAAAGATTGGCTCCGACAATCAGGACCTTGAGCGCATCATGGGGCGCCATGGCCTAGGACAGATGAGCGAAAACGGAGAGCTGTTTGTAGAATTTTGTGGCAACAACAACATGGTGATCGGCGGATCGCTCTTCCCCCATCGACCAGCACATAAAGTCACTTGGGTATCCCGAGATGGCCGAACACAAAATCAAATTGACCACATCTGCATCAGCCGAAAATGGAGAAGGAGCCTTCTTGATGTCCGCAACAAACGAAGCGCAGACATTGCATCTGACCATCACCTCGTCCTTGGCGAGATACGACTGAGAGTTGCGCGTGTCCAACGGCGCGAGGAGAAAGTCGGGTGTCGATACGACGTCCGCCGGTTGGAGAATCCAGAGGTGAAAAGGGCATACGTTGAACAGCTAGAATCCCGAGCCTCGGAGCTGCCGACAGACGGAGCAGTCGAAGAACAGTGGTGTGGAATCAAGAATGCCTTTATCACGACGAGCAATGGTACTCTCGGTAAAGTTTGTGGAAGAAGAAGTGAATGGATGTCGGATGAAACTTGGAGGATGGTCGATGATCGGAGAAAGGCGAAAGTCGGAATTGAGCAGGCATGTACCGGGTCAGCCAAAGCAGCCGCCCGCTTACGATATGCGGAGCTGGAAAAGGCAGTTAAACGAGCTTGTAGACGAGACAAGAGAGTCTGGACAAACTCCCTAACCGAAGAGGGGGAAAGAGCCCCCGCCAATGGAGATATCCGATTACTTTATGACATTTCTCGCCGCCTCAGTGGTGCAAGGACTAATGCAAGAATGCCGCTAAAAGACCGAGCAGGTCAGTTATTGACCGATCGAACAGATCAGCTCAAACGATGGACTGAGCACTTCGAACAACTCTTTCGAGTCACGAATAGCGATGGCCAACAGAATCTGCAGCTCGAAGCGCCAACAGTAAGTCGCATAAATGGCGTCAACTCGGAAGCGCCTTCGCTGGCTGAAATAGAAGCGGCAATCAAAAACATGAAATCCAACAAAGCACCTGGGATCGATTGCATCCCTGCTGAAATGCTCAAAGCCGACCCTGCCTTGTCAGCACAAATGTTGCACCGTCTTTTCGCTGACATCTGGGATACTGCAACATTCCCGGCCGACTGGATGCAGGGTATCCTCGTAAAGGTCCCGAAGAAAGGAGACCTGACAGAGTGCGGTAACTGGCGAGGCATAACGTTGATCTGTGCAACCCTCAAAGTACTCTGCAAAGTGATTCTGAACAGGATCCAGGAGAAAATAGACGCTACACTCCGACGGCAACAAGCTGGATTCCGATCCGGACGATCATGTGTGGACCACATCATTACGCTACGAATCATACTGGAACAAATCAACGAATTCCAGGACTCTCTTCTGCTGGTGTTCGTTGATTTCGAAAAAGCATTCGACCGACTTAACCATGAAAACATCTGGGCGGCTCTAAGGCGACGAGGGGTCCCAGAGAAACTAGTCCATCTCATCGAAGCACAGTACGAGGCATTTTCGTGCAAGGTCTTGCACGACGGTGTCTTGTCCGAACCAATCCCGGTAACTGCTGGAGTGAGACAAGGATGTATTCTATCACCGCTACTTTTTCTAATCGTAATGGATGAGATTCTGATTGGATCGATTGACTGTGTATCGAACCGAGGATTACCGTGGAATCCTTCAACAATGGAGCAACTGAACGACCTTGACCTGGCTGACGATATTGTTTTGCTCGCCCAAACACAACCAGATATGCAGAGCAAACTCGACGACCTCACCGAAAGTTCCAAAGCAGCAGGTCTCAAAATCAATGTCGGAAAGACCAAGTCGATGGAGATCAACACAGGAAATCCCTCCAGTTTCATGGTAGCTGGGCAACAAGTTGAGAAAGTGGAGTGCTTCCAGTATCTTGGTAGCCAGATAACGCCTGATGGTGGTACCAGAAAAGACATCGAAACCCGGATCAGAAAGGCCCGATTTGCGTTTGCGAGTCTCCGAAACATCTGGCGGTCACGCCAGATCTCTCTACGAACGAAAATCAGAATCTTCAACTCAAATGTCAAATCCGTATTGCTGTACGGGTGCGAAACTTGGTGCACATATGCGGTAACGACGCGAAAACTGCAAGTATTTGTAAACTGCTGCCTGCGGAATATCATCCGCGCTTGGGCAACTGGATCTCGAATGAGGAACTACATCGCCGGTGTCATCAAAAGGCGCTAGACATCGAGATTCGGGAACGTAAGTGGAGATGGATTGGGCATACGCTGCGAAGAGATGAAGACGAGATTTGCAGAGAGGCGCTAGATTGGAATCCAGAAGGTCATCGAAGAAGAGGCAGACCCAGAAATTCGTGGCGGCGAAGCCTAGCCGCTGAAATCCGAACAGTCGACGAGAATCTTGACTGGGACCAGGTGAAGACGCTGGCTCCGGATCGTCAACAGTGGAGGTCTTTTACCACGGCCCTATGCACCGGAGGATCGGCGCGGGATCATTAAGTAAGTAAGTAAGTCTGAAACGTGGCCCAGTATATGAACGAGTGTGCGAGGAGGATCCTGACTCAAATTTGGAAGCCATGGTTAAGGTGGCGATGAAAAAGGAGTCAACGTTGCGCCAGCGGGAGTCCTTGGAGGTTAACAAGTTCCAATCAGACCAAGGAAACAAGCTGAAGAAACCGGCGAGCCCCAATTCCCGTTGTTATGCGTGCGGAAAGGGGGACCATAATTTCCGAAAGTGCCAGTACAAGTCCTATGTATGTAAGGTGTGCGACAAGAAGGAGCATCTAGCCAAAGTTTGCCCGAATAGGAAAGATGCAACGAAAGAGGACCGGAAACCGAAAGTTCACCATTTGGCGCTGAACAAGTTCGATGCGCCCCCTCCCGTGGTTATTCCAGTCCGTGTGGGTGGACATTTGGTCGAGTTCGAACTGGACACTGGGAGTCCGGTTAATGCCATCTCAAATGCGCTGTACAGTCAATATTTCAAATCAGTGCATCTTGAGACTGGCAGAAAGGAGCAGTTCGTCTGTTACAACGGGTCCTGTTTCCAAGCAACAGGAAAGTTCGAGGTGGAGATGAAATTCGAAGGCCACAAGTCCAGGAAGGAAATTTTCGTCTTCGAGGGTGACCGGCAACCACTGCTGGGGCGTCAGACGATGCAGCGTTGGGGACTGAGGATCAACTTTTGCCATTTGACGGAGAGCATGAAAGAGTTTAAAGCTCCGTTGAATGTGCTGCTGACCAAATACCAAGAAGTTTTCGAAGGTGAATTAGGCTGTTATCGAAACGGCAAAGTTCACCTACCATTGAAGGATGAAGCTGTCCCCAAGTTTTTCAAGCCGCGCAGGGTACCGTTGGCTTTCAAGGAGAAGGTCGAAGACGAACTGGATCGATTGGAGAACATCGGCATTATCTCCAAGGTGCCATCAACCGAAGCGGAATGGGGCACCCCCCTCGTCCCAGTTTTGAAGAAGGATTCATCGATACGTTTGTGTGCAGATTATCGGCTGACCGTTAACCCGTGGTTGAAGGACGACCACCACCCTTTCCCGATAATTGACGACATTTTCGCAGCGCTACAAGGTGGCAAGCATTTTTCCAAGCTGGACCTGAAGAATGCCTACAACCAACTGGAAGTGGATGAAGAAGCAAGGCATCTGTTGGCGTGGAGTACTCACCGTGGTGTGTACTATGTGAATCGATTGCCGTTTGGGACCAAAACGGCGTGTGCAGTGTTTCAAGCTACCCTAGAACGAGTCCTGCAGGGTTGTCGAAACAGCTATTGGCGAATGACACGGTCCAGGCCCATTATGACCGTAATCTGCCGATTAAACTCTACAGTGATGCATCGAAGGAAGGCATTGGAGCAGTGATCGTACACGTCTTCCCAGACGGCAAGGAGCGACCAGTTTCTTTTGCTTCCCGAGTTTTTAAGAAGCACGAGTCCAACTATTCGGTCATCGATCGGGAGGCGCTGGCGATTTACTACGGTGTCCAGAGATTCAGCAGCTATCTCTCTGGGCGTCGTTTCATCCTGATGACAGATCACAAACCACTGACCGGTCTGTTTTCGGAAAAAGGCATACCGGAAACCGCAGCAGGGCGTTTGCAGAGATGGGCAGTCTATCTGTCCAACTTCGATTTCGAGATCCAACACATCAAAGGTACATCCAACGTCGTAGCAGATTTTCTTTCTCGATTTCCATGCACAGGTAACCAAGACGAGAAGGTAGACGAGGAAGAAGCCATCAGTTTTCTCAACTTCTTCAAAGTCGAAACCCGCTCATTGGTGGAGCGGAAGCAGATCATAATCTAAAGCCGAAGGGACAAGGTCATTAGTCGAGTCGTGGAGTATCTGAAATCAGGCTGGCCTCAAAACCTTGAAGACGGCGAAATCAAGAAGCTGTTCCAGCGACGAGACGAACTAAGCGTGGAGGAAGGCGTCCTTCTCTGGGGTTTCCGCATCGTCATCCCGGCGAAGCTTCGGAAACCGTTGCTGAGTGAACTCCATGTCGTACACATGGGGATCGTCAAGATGAAGTCCCTAGCACGGTCATATTTCTGGTGGCCATCATTATACAAGGAAATCGAAGACAATTTCACCGTGGCGGTTGACATCTGCCCCTGGTGATCGAGTTCATGTCGATCACTTTTCGTTCCAAGGCGCCGATTTTCTAGTCCTGGTGGATAGCTACAGCAAGTGGTTGGAAGTTTACCCCGTTCGAACGTTAACTTCCAAGGAGACATCGGAAAAGTTGGCCGAATATATTTCCCGATTCGGTCTGATCAGCACTTTGGTGTCGGATAACGGCACTGCCTTTACATCGGAAGAATTCCAGGCATTCTGTTCTTCCCGTGGCATCAAGCACCTGACGACAGCACCGTATAGTCCGTGTTCGAATGGAGCAGCCGAGAACGCGGTCAAGACGGTCAAGGCAGCACTGAAGAAGCTGACGAGTGACCCCTCGTTTGCAAAGAAGCCGATAGGTGTCCAACTACATTCATTCCTGGAGATGTACCGAGCCACAACACACACGATCGAAACTCAGTTTGGCAGGAAATGCATTTAAATCGAATGACATTTCAAGATTCAGGTACAGTTTCTTTTACAATGCAAGACTGCACTAAGGACAAAACTTTTTATTTACCGTGGAGTTTAACTTGAGAAGTATTGCCTTTGATTCATTTTTTGATGCATAAAATTACTATTCACCTATTATGTCTTGATATTAACTTGAAAGCTCAAATAAAAATGAAATAACAAGTACACTCTCGAAAAAAGAAACTAGCATCAGTTGATCGATGTCACAAAATTCAATACAAAAAAAAATGTCAGGACGGACATTTCCAGCAAATTGAAACAAGATTCTGGAGGAGTAAAAACTTTGATGGGTAATCGAAAATTATTCCCGGCGCGTGACTTCCCTTCAATTCGGGCACTTCCTACTACAGGACGGCCATGTCGTCGGCCATCATCAATAATGGAAATAATGATAGAATGAGTAAACGACACCCATTTTCAGGGGATTTTTTTGTTCATGGTTCCTTCACTCGGGGAAGTATCCTGTTGAATGAGCCCTGAGCCGTAGCCGGTGTGTTTGATGCTCAAAGTTTTTCCTTTGATTTCCCAGCACATCATCCTCGTCCTCGTTGTTGTATCGGAAGGAATCGAACTGAACGGGAAGGAAATTCCATATTTTAGGCGACGACGACGACGTGTGCCTCGAAGCAGGAAAAAGAAATCCAGTAACCAGCTTCAACTCTTCAAAGCATCAGCAGCGCAGCACTGTCGTCGCATAGTTCGTTAGATGGTTTTCAGTAGGAAAATGTTACATCGGGGAAATTTCGTTTTCCAATTTCTGCTGCCGCACGTTCCATGTTCTGGGAAATTTGAAGCATGCGACCGATAAGGTGGAAGTGGTGGAAAAGTTGTCACTTGTTTTGCGACATGAGAAACTTTCACTTTGCCGAAGCAGTAGGTATCATCGGGTGTTTTTTTTTGCTTATGGTAAGGAAGTTTTTAAATTTCCACGCAACAGTTGACGCGTGTTTTTTTTTTTGGTGCTCGTTCCCATAAAGGAAATTGAAATTGATGAACGAAAGCTTAATATACTGGGGAAATAATTCAAAGTTTTCTGGTGCGATGCTATGCGTTGCATGTTGAAGAATTGATCTTTGGTATAAGTTGATCAGGAAAATGAATTCAAATGGACCCGAACACTGCTTAGTAGAAAAAACTGAAAAAAAAGTTGCACCTGACTTAGCGTTTGTTGAATGAACTTTGAACTGTTTTATTTGAATAGTTGCTCATACTTCTGCTGCTTCAATTAACCATAATTTTTGTTTCCATGAAACTACTTACTACTTGTACCCAATAAAAAGTAAGATAACACAATCGATATCTCCAACCTGAATGAAGAAAAAAGTGGCTACAAACCATAAAAACACCGGTACTTTACGATGAAATCTGGTCCAATTAACGCTGATGCCTGATCAGGCTAATTGAATCACGTGCATTTTAGTTCGCTTGGTGCGTTGGAGAATTTTTTTCTTTTTATTTCATTTTCCCAAGAACTGAACCTGTGTGCCTGCCACTCTGGTAGAAAATTGCTCATGGCTACGTGCACTACACTCTCGTACAAGTTCATTACTGTAAGAATTGGATTCAATGGCGTGAGCAATTCTCTCTTGAACATAATCTTTATTTTTAAATCAAATCACGACGTTTTGATACCTGAAATTTCAAGTTTTTTCAGTAAATTATATAGGTAAAAGTCTAAAAATTGTGTTGGTCAAATATCAATCAAACTGTATTTTTGAATATGAAATTCAACGTGTTCATTCAAGCTTTTAAATTTAATGTTTCTTGAATTGTACCCTGTGTATTGTTTTAGAAATGAATCCTCATTTCGGAGAAAAGTTTTTCGCCAGTGCTGAATCATTGCCGAAAGTTAGGTCACACTGTCCTTTCAGTGGACTTTTGGTTGTTGTAAAATCATAAACAAACCTCTCAAACAAGTTATTCCATTCACCCAGCAACTGTTTGAATATTCATTGATTTCAGCAGGAAACTTCCGATTCACTATTTTACTCCTGAAAAACGGACAACCAGGCAGGCAGGCATTGTTGAGGTTCTGTCAACAGCAGCAACAGTAACACAAAACCTCGATTCACAATTGGTATCAAAATAATTGGAATATGAACCAGCAACGTTCATTCATAAATAAAACATAAATGTGTCTTTCCAAACATTGCCAATACAGAACAAGAAGATGAAGACTACTCCATTGCTGGCTGGCGGGCTAGCTGTTTTGAATCGAATTCGATTACCGAGTTTGATGATGAGAGCAGCAGCAGTCATTTGAATTGGAAACTTTTAATTTGCAATTACAGCCATAGTGCGACTCCCGGGAATCGTTCGTTCCTTTTCGGGATTTTGTTGTGTCCTTTGAACCATTTTTGTTGTTAAATTGTTTGACTTCTCTGTACTCTGCTGTCTAGGAATAGCACCGGTTGGCGGGCAGATGCGCGACATTCCAGTTGAATGGAATTTCATTAACTGAATGTTTCTATTTTCCGAAACGTATAATTGAATCGTATTCCGATGGGGCGAGGATTACTTTCCAGTCGGGAAATCGATATATTTAAATATTAGTGGTTGACAAACTGAATTACAGTTCTAATGAAAAAAAAAACTTTCGAATTTTAAACTTTTAGAATAAGAAAGCAGTAGCTTGAGCTAGATTCAACCAAATAATCCCCCCTTACTTTGTCATTTTTGTCATTTTTGTCATTTTAGTCATTTTTGTCATTTTTGACATTTTTGTCATTTTTGACATTTTTGTCATTTTTGTCATTTTTGTCATTTTTGTCATTTTTGTCATTTTTGTCATTTTTGTCATTTTTGTCATTTTTGTCATTTTTGTCATTTTTGTCATTTTTGTCATTTTTGTCATTTTTGTCATTTTTGTCATTTTTGTCATTTTTGTCATTTTTGTCATTTTTGTCATTTTTGTCATTTTTGTCATTTTTGTCATTTTTGTCATTTTTGTCATTTTTGTCATTTTTGTCATTTTTGTCATTTTTGTCATTTTTGTCATTTTTGTCTATTTTGTCATTTTTGTCATTTTTGTCATTTTTGTCATTTTTGTCATTTTTGTCATTTTTGTCATTTTTGTCATTTTTGTCATTTTTGTCATTTTTGTCATTTTTGTCATTTTTGTCATTTTTGTCATTTTTGTCATTTTTGTCATTTTTGTCATTTTTGTCATTTTTGTCATTTTTGTCATTTTTGTCATTTTTGTCATTTTTGTCATTTTTGTCATTTTTGTCATTTTTGTCATTTTTGTCATTTTTGTCATTTTTGTCATTTTTGTCATTTTTGTCATTTTTGTCATTTTTGTCATTTTTGTCATTTTTGTCATTTTTGTCATTTTTGTCATTTTTGTCATTTTTGTCATTTTTGTCATTTTTGTCATTTTTGTCATTTTTGTCATTTTTGTCATTTTTGTCATTTTTGTCATTTTTGTCATTTTTGTCATTTTTGTCATTTTTGTCATTTTTGTCATTTTTGTCATTTTTGTCATTTTTGTCATTTTTGTCATTTTTGTCATTTTTGTCATTTTTGTCATTTTTGTCATTTTTGTCATTTTTGTCATTTTGTCATTTTTGTCATTTTTGTCATTTTTGTCATTTTTGTCATTTTTGTCATTTTTGTCATTTTTGTCATTTTTGTCATTTTTGTCATTTTTGTCATTTTTGTCATTTTTGTCATTTTTGTCATTTTTGTCATTTTTGTCATTTTTGTCATTTTTGTCATTTTTGTCATTTTTGTCATTTTTGTCATTTTTGTCATTTTTGTCATTTTTGTCATTTTTGTCATTTTTGTCATTTTTGTCATTTTTGTCATTTTTGTCATTTTTGTCATTTTTGTCATTTTTGTCATTTTTGTCATTTTTGTCATTTTTGTCATTTTTGTCATTTTTTGTCATTTTTGTCATTTTTGTCATTTTTGTCATTTTTGTCATTTTTTCATTTTTTCATTTTTTCATTTTTGTCATTTTTGTCATTTTTGTCATTTTTGTCATTTTTGTCATTTTTGTCATTTTTGTCATTTTTGTCATTTTTGTCATTTTTGTCATTTTTGTCATTTTTGTCATTTTTGTCATTTTTGTCAGTTTTGTCATTTTTGTCATTTTTGTCATTTTTGTCATTTTGTCATTTTTGTCATTTTTGTCATTTTTGTCATTTTTGTCATTTTTGTCATTTTTGTCATTTTTGTCATTTTTGTCATTTTTGTCATTTTTGTCATTTTTGTCATTTTTGTCATTTTTGTCATTTTTGTCATTTTTGTCATTTTTGTCATTTTTGTCATTTTTGTCATTTTTGTCATTTTTGTCATTTTTGTCATTTTTGTCATTTTTGTCATTTTTGTCATTTTTGTCATTTTTGTCATTTTTGTCATTTTTGTCATTTTTGTCATTTTTTGTCATTTTTGTCATTTTTGTCATTTTTGTCATTTTTGTCATTTTTGTCATTTTTGTCATTTTTTCATTTTTTCATTTTTTCATTTTTGTCATTTTTGTCATTTTTGTCATTTTTGTCATTTTTGTCATTTTTGTCATTTTTGTCATTTTTGTCATTTTTGTCATTTTTTGTCATTTTTGTCATTTTTGTCATTTTTGTCATTTTTGTCATTTTTTCATTTTTTCATTTTTTCATTTTTGTCATTTTTGTCATTTTTGTCATTTTTGTCATTTTTGTCATTTTTGTCATTTTTGTCATTTTTGTCATTTTTGTCATTTTTGTCATTTTTGTCATTTTTGTCATTTTTGTCATTTTTGTCATTTTTGTCATTTTTGTCATTTTTGTCATTTTTGTCATTTTTGTCATTTTTGTCATTTTTGTCATTTTTGTCATTTTTGTCATTTTTGTCATTTTTGTCATTTTTGTCATTTTTGTCATTTTTGTCAATTTTGTCATTTTTGTCATTTTTGTCATTTTTGTCATTTTTGTCATTTTTGTCATTTTTGTCATGTTTGTTTATTATTTCACAAATGATTTGCTGCAAGACCCTTGCTAATCATCCCCCCTTACCTCTTGAGGTTTACACTGAAAAACTGAAGTAAGAATTACAGTTTTTTTTTATTTTATTTAATAGTTTGGATTTGTGTACAAAACTTAAACCAAAACATATAAACTGTTTGATTATGTTTTGTTTTGTAAATTTCTCCATCTTTTGAGCTCAATTGTTAGAAACAGAAGCAAGTTATTCTAACAGTTTCTTATAATTACAAATCCTTCAATCTAGCCAACACAAACTTCTGACGTCATTCCGACGCCTGTGAGAAAACAACTCGTTTATCAGCTCCCAAAACATTCGCCAAAATTCCTAAAATTCTGTTGACAATAAATTCAAGCCTGCAGCTCGGCCCCAAAAAGCCATTTACGTGAAATGTAAAATCCGTTGAGAGAATCATCGTCGTCGTCGTCTTTCTGACATTTTGAACCTTGGGGCCATACTTTTGGCTTACGTTGCCACAAATAAAATCCAAAGTTTCGCTTAGATCCATAGATAAGTACTTGGAAGCTGGAATCCGCCTAGGCCTGCGGTCAAACACGTGCTCCTGTCATGTAGCCATGTCTTATGCGTGATTTGAAATCTCCCGCTCGAGGCTACGAATGGAAATATGACTTATGGATGAAGACTTTCAATTTCCAATCTGAATTACTTTTCCGGAGACAGGCGGCAGAAAGGAGCAGATCGAAGAAAAACTTTTCTGCGCGACCACGATTGAAATGATAAATTTTCATTTTTGAAGAGTGCTTTTCCGGCGGCAGCAAGTGCGTACTTTTCAGTGGTTTTTTTTCCTATTCCATCCACTTATTTGGAGAAAAGTTGAACGAGATATTAGTCGAGATGTAAATCGGAAGGCAGCGAGAACAGAAAAAAAAATTGTTTGATTTGCTCTTTGAGAAATCTTTTTTTCGGGTGGAAGCGAAAACTCACGAGGAAAACAGCACCTCGTAGGTTCGAAAGAAGTCAAGTTTGAAGCGCGCTGATGGCAGATAGGAGTGGTGTTGTTGAAAATTTTTGAGTGCTATTCTGCAAGTTGTGACAACTCTGTCATTCGGTGAAGCCGCTCTCGAAGATGAAAATTGAAAACGAAAAAGTTTGAATTATTTTTCCGTCCGATGGTTCGGCAAATATAAATCTAAATTTGTTTTTCTTACTTATAAATGAGAGTTTTTTTTTAGTAAGATTTGAAATCAGTTAATGCATACTTTCTCAAAAAGTACAATAGTTCCTGAAACTTTATTCTAACCGTTAATAGACTTCATCAGGCAGAGAAAAACTAAAAATTCACCCTTGAATGGTTTCCCAATCAATTTTGGATCCAATAAATCGATGATGATTGTGAGTCTATCAACATCATAGCTTGTGATGTAAAAACACAAAAAAAAACACCGGCAAGCCCTGGGACAATCAACCATCAGCTGGACCAGCTTCCAGCCAAACATTCGGTCAACTGGAAAACGCCAGCGGGTACATCAGGATAAGAAATATTTCGATTTCGATCCCTCGTCCTCCTTCACCCAATCCCAGTTCAATCACATTCGATTATCCATTCAGTTAGACCGGAAGTCCCGGGTAAATGGGTGAGTAAAGTAGTATGGTTGGTAAATAACTGCCCCGTTTTTGGACGGATTTTCTTGACCGAATATACCATCGCCAAACATATCTATGTAAGATAGGAAATCGAACTTTTCCTCCGAGGAGAGATTGGAAAACTGGAAAAGGGATAATCCAATTTCAGATTTATAAAGAACTACATACTTGATCGCAGCCAGCAGCTAACAACAAACACAAGTAGGATCTCAATTGCTTGGGGAGCAAACAAGCCACCAAGAAAAGCGATGCCTCTTATGCTCATGTGTGATTGGGTAGGGGGATGCATTTCCTGGTATTTTTCGATCCGTAGACCGGATGGACCCCAAATAGAAAGAGGGATCGATAACTGGTTAGATTTTTGTTGGTACAATGTTAAAATTATGGAATCTTAACACTTTTTTCCTAGCGAATTCGAACTTTCAATCATGAAAAAAAATATTTTTAATCAATCAAAACGTAGTAGATAATATTTGTTCCATTTTTACTTATCATCTTTTTTCTTTAACCTTATAGGTAAAAAAACTACTGATGAAACCGTTGCTGCATACAGTTACAAGAACCTGAGTTGAAAAACAAACAATAAAACGTGGTGAGTTATTCAGAGTTTTTTGAGCGGAAAACTGCTTGATGCAAAGATTTTTGATAAAAATCGTTGACTAAAAATTTGCTACGCCAAAGTTATATTTTTAAACGATCGGTTTGGTTTGGGAATAAATAGAAAGCTAACATAAATTGCTCTATTTGATATAAGAAATAAAAGGGGATCGATAAACTTTTCCCGCTGTTTTGTAAAAGATATTTGAAGCAGATAAAAGACGGTCATAAATGGTATTAATGATCCCCTCATAAGATTCAAATAAAAAACTACAAACTTTGAAGTTTGATTTAAAATAAGTTTGATAGTTTGTGGCAGAACTTTTCACATAAAAGCCATTTGAATATTTAATAGTCTTGGCTTAGACCTCAAATCAAAACCTTGAATTTTATTTCGGATTAAAGATTTTGGTGAAATCAATCCAAATTCTTAAAAAAATAAAAAGTTAATTAAAATTCAGCTCTCAGGTTCGTTTTTGTTGAAAACGCAGGTTACAGTGGTGGAATAGAGTTAATCTTTATTGGTAATCATTCGTCAAGTCCATAAATACTGCTCTCTACATAAGTGATAGCTATTTGCCACTATGTATTCCACACTAGGGTTCCCTAACCGGGAAACTACTCATTTCCCAATGAGTAAAATGAGGTTACAACTCATTATTTTCTGCCAACACTCCAGTGTATCTGCTAAACATAGTTTGAGTTGGCTTTGCTCCACGTGCATGCATCATTTTTAATGTAAACATCATCATTGCTGTAATCAGCCATCATCGATCTATTTTTCGCAATTTCGAATTGAACAACAATGTGGAGAACTGAAAAAAAACTGTTTTGATTCTTCCGAAGGGGCAGCACATCTCCTCTGCTGAAGTGTTTCGGCCTACCGAAATCTATCCGAAAACGTAAATTTCAACAGTTTTTAAGCTTTGAATTTTGGGCATCCATTTTTTCGATCAACATTTTAAACTTATAAAAAGTTAAGCTCTTACCGATGGATCATTTTTCATTTAAAATATATAAATTGAATTCACAAACTCAAATGAAATTTTGACTAAGTTGGGTAACGGACTTTTTTGGGCTAGGCGACTTATTGTGACTGTGACTTAGTCTAGGTTAGGGATATCATACGTAAATATTCTTTTATGAATACATCTACCCTTTTTCGGTCGAGAAATGAGCGTTCTCTTCTTTTTGCGAAATTTTACACTTTTTTTGGTGATAGACATTTTAACAGAGAAACTAGTACATTTTTTCTTACTCTCGAAATTTGTGTTATTCTTGTTTCAAGTACAAAAACTGGAAAAGAATGCTTGAAAGTTTGGAAACCATTACTTTGGATGGAATATTTGCTATTTTGATTAAAATTTATCGTTAAATGTTGAGTATGTTCTTTGATTGTTAATACTGTTTTATAATTAAAATAAAGCAAATTTCTATAGCCAATTAGCGTCTTTGGGTATGCAAAAAACCCAAATAATGAGCACAACGGCAAGTTAATAAAAGCTTCATACCAGTATAACTACCAAAATGAGCGTGGCGATGAACGTGTTAAATCAGATATGATAGAAATTCCGCCATGTTTCTAAATTTTGTAATAATTTTGCTCTAGCGCGGGCTTCAAATGAGGAAATCATCGTCATGATTATCTCTCTGCAACTGGCAGTGCATCCAGATGGCTAAAAATCAGATTGAAAAAGATTAATACTGACGAATAAGAGAACTGTAAAATATTGTCGCTGGCAAAAATTTAAAGGCTTATGAAAGCAAAATCTTGCGCTCTCTAGCATTCTTCGAATAGGTACGAATAAAGTGCCGAATAACGTCTAAAAGGTGTAATTTTCGTCGCTTTAGAAAGAAATAAAAATTATGTATGAATATTGCATCCATTTTGGTGGGTAATTACTGACAATATCTTTAAAGAAGCAAACAGGGGCAAAAAAGATCGCATCTTAAGATCCTCTGATCTCTATGTGGTTCCTCTCAAATGGTGCCAAGTTTAAGTTTTAAGTAAACCTTTCAGCTCGTTTTATGAAAAAGAATTGACTTCATTTGTTAAGACATATGAAGAAAATAGTTAATTTTTGGGTAACTTAGGTCGAATAACATCTCACTGAAATGGCTTCGGGAAATTCAAAGGCAGATTAAAGCTTAGTTCTTTTAGAAATGGGACACTTTCTTTTGCTAATAGCTCGTTTACTAGTAATCGGACATTCAAAACTTTGACAGCATTTTGTTGCCTGTAAAAAGTACTATCCGACCTATTTTTTCAAAATTTTAAATTTCCGCCTTTTTGAGATATTCACGATGCAAGAGAAAAAGGAAAAAAAACTATTTTGCACAGTTTCATTCAATATCCATCATTATCAAATAGATAGTTGACAAAACCGTTGATTATTCGAAGAATTACTGAGTGTGAGTGGTGGAAAAGTATGCAAATACTGTCAAAAATGTCCACAAAGCTCAAATCAAGCATTGGAGTGAAGCATATGATCGACAACTCCGGCTAAGGGTTATCAAGGAAGTCAAGTATCATACCAGGTTTTTTAATTTTCAATAAGCGAAAAACTAAGGGTAGATCGCTGAAATTTCCAATTTATTTTCTCCGTTAAGCTGAAAGCGTTGCATGGTAATGAGTCATTCAAACCTAACCTCAAACAACAAACTTTTGCTAGTTCCACAGCTCGTAAGCTGTATAGCCAGTTCCGAGGCTATGAGACAGATGATTTCTGATGAACGAAAAAACTTATGAAATACCCTATTCTAAACAAATTCCAGCGTTTGACTCCTATACCATGTCTGCTCGAGGCAAGGTCCCGAGTATATTAAAATAAGTATTTGCTGATTATTTTGTATATAATATAATGATTTGCCAAAATTCTGTTCCTGTGGAAAAACAATAATTTTCAAAACGAAAACTATGGTTTTCTCTGTTTTTAAAAGCCTAAAAAGTGTAATCTTGTATGTACCCTTCGCAACCTACGATCTATACTAACCGATTATACCTAAACTTCAATCTCATGACGGTTTTACTTCGTTATTGTGAGATTTTGCCAGCAAAAATTCCATTAAAAACGCTCAAAAAGTGGCTCAAAAATAATCAAATTTGTTAATTTCGAAACATCTGTATCCACTAAATTGCCCTCAGTTTCTTTTAAAAGAGAAGTATTGGTCCGAAAAGAAGCAGAAATTAAAGGAGGAGGATGTAGCCACCTAAAATACAGATTAGACGAAGTATAAATTCGAAAAACTTATCAATATCATGACTGAAAAAAGTGTGCGCTGGCCGATGGGAGGTACCATGAATAAAGTAAAATTTATTCTTACAAAAAAAACGAAAAATATTTTTTTCCAATTTTTTTTATGAATTATCATAAGATTACCTTCATTTCCTTCATAGAATGTACTTAGATCAAACGAAAGGTTTTTGAGATACAAGCATTCGTAACTGTCCCACTGTCCCACAGCGATTTTTAAATTCTTTACTGTATCAAAGATATCTTCCTTGTTCAACAACAGAATCGTAAGAAATTTTGTGAAAACGTTGCCAAAAAACTGTTGTAAAAATATTTGTTGTTAAGGGTTTCAGTTTTAATTTGTTTTGAAATTTTACGGGTGAGCTACTTCCGTTGCGATACATCACACGACTTTTTGATCCTGATGTGACAAAATGAAAAAAAGTAGCACTTGATTTTCATTAATATTTTTTTTCCGATAGGATGAATTTGCTTGAATGTGGGTTTTATTAAAGCTTATATCATGACAATCATTTGACCCGAAACTGCACTGCTATTAGAGTTATAATAAAAAAAATTATAATGTTTTGAAAAAAACCTAAAATTCTAAGTGTTAGCTCATCAAAAGTATGCGATGTGTGTGTATCACAAAAACGTGTGCCTGAAGAACGCAATAAAAATAAGAATACTTAAAACGAACAAACATTTTGTACCACAACACAGTTTTCGATGCGTCACATCATTTCACTTACTCCGTAGTAACTTCTTTAGTTCTCAACTAATTTAAATTTTGTAAAATGGATTGGTTTCAGAAGTTTGAAGAGAATCCGAATTTTTATTACAATATCTCAAAAACCCTCTCTGTCTCATCTTTAAAATACCATTATTACTTCCCTGTATGAATCAAGAACTAAAAAAAAATTTCAAACACCTTTAAAAAATGGCTGTAGCCCGCTAGCCGCATTAAGGAACACTTTCCCCTGCCTAGCTTGATTTGTTAGAGGCATCCAAGAGACTTAACTATTTGATTTTTTTTTTTGTAAAATTCTTGTCAAGCTCAGCAAATTTTGCTCACTTTTTGTATTAGAAGGTATTCTGTGCATTCTTCGAACTCCAACAACACCAAAATATAGAGAATGAAAAAATGAAAACATTTCTTAAATTTTTTAACCGACCTTTGGGACCCCCTCATGAATGAAGAAATAAGTTGAATTTAAAAAAAAAACTCATTAGTTAAAATGACAATGATTTGCATTTCAAGCTTTTACTGTTTTATATGTAAACCAACAAAAACTTAGCCATCTATATGGACTCAAGTTCAAGATGTACTTTATTTTTTTCATATTTTTTCATTTGGTTGTAAAGGATACTGGACATTCGACGTATGATAAGTGTACTCAGAAACGATGTGTTCAAATGCGTCAATTTTTTCAAAGGAGTTTGAATTTCCTTGTCTTTTTTTTATCCAATATTGTGCCTGAATAAGTTCCTTGTACTACATACATTATTCTAATATGCAAGTGTTTCAGTACTTGATCCGTGATCTGCCCTGAAATATTCTTTATTGCAGAGGATTAGGGCAAGAATATAATTGATCTTTCATGCCCTTTCTCTATTTTTCTTATTTTTTCTCCACTGAACACTGATAAAAATCATGGGATCCCACATAAACAATACGCTCGCGAAGCTGGAAAACGTGCACAGAAATAATAACTTCTGATAAAAACACTTAACAACGGCATTTCTTCAGCTTAACCCTTTAATGCAAAGTGTTGTTTTAAAACAACACTAATCAAAATCAAAATATCTCGAAAACGCGTGGATATTTTTGAGTGATGTTTCGACAAAAAATGTCTAGAGATTAAAAGGAGTTAGCCCATGGTAATTTAATAACGATATTCCAATGCATGTGTGAGATGTCGAACAAAGTATGCGGAAAAATTGCAAAAATCAAATTTATAAATTTAAGTAGTAGTTTTTGGAAAATCGCAGATATTTCTTCATATTTTCAAATTCTTCAAAAAAATTTAACATCAATAATTCACAAATTCCTTGCTGTACCCAATTTTTAAGGTTTGGAAGAAATCAGAAAAATCGTGTTGAAATTTATTAAGAATTTAAAAAAATATTTTTAAACTTTGATGGGCCATAACTTTTATAACACTCAAAATAATGGCTTCAAATCTGTTAAAATGTGTTATTCGAATTAAGATGTTATTATTTCACTGACTCAAAAACTGCTAATCTCAATTAAAGAAGTCATGCTTTAAACTTCGTTTCAACCAACATTCAACACATTCAAATCACGAAAATATAATTAAATTCCCACTGTTTTGTAAAACAGATTTCTGAAATTTATTCTATTAGGAAAAACACGTCTGCCTCAATCGGCCACAGTCTACTTGGTCCTCTGTATAGACACTATAATTTCATATAGTTTGTCAAAGAGGATGATGGAGCCAATCAAACTGTCACCTGCAGAGCCAATCGAGCAAACTTTCCAAAAAATAGATAACACTGGTTGAAGTATAATATTTTCGAAAGATTTAAAATTTCTTTTAAATAACTTGAAGATTATGTGCACCGATCGCAAGCTACACCTGCTAACCCTTCTGGGTTCAGAAACGCTTCATCCAGGAACTCAGTTTGAGTGTATTTGCATTCGGACTCAATCTGGACCTGGACTAATTCCGATCGTTACTCGGAAGAATTTGTTACATGCTGCGGTTTGATGATTTCGTCACGTGCAACAATCGAGCGCAACTGTGTAACGCGGTTGAAGACTGGAGAAGCATCCGGTGACAAATAAATGTCCTTTTCATCGAAATGAAGCTGTTAAGATAAATAAATAGGTATTTTAATCAAACCCAAATATTTAAATTACTTACACTGCAAAGTCTAGCATTCTCTGGCAAATGAACGTCTGCAGGCAGCTCAAAAACAGAATCAAACGTTTCAGTGGAGATTCCTCTTTTGAAAAACGAAAGTATCCAACATTTTTCAGCGTAAATCAGGAGCCATTGGAGCAATTTTAGTAAAAAAAAAAAACACAGAAAAACCAAAATTTTCAGCGTATCGCTACCTCAATTTGTCCAAAATGATTTATTTCACAACAAGAAATTAAACCAATGGTTACTTCGATTGATGTTTTTCTTCAAAAGAAACTCCTGTGACATACTTTATCGAAAAAACCTTATTAAAATATAATTTTTATTTTATTATTATTATTTTATTAATTATTATTAAAATATAAATAAATTGTAAAAATGCTGTTCCGCAGATTGTATTGTTATATTTACATTCAATGTTGTTTTAGAAAGGCCTTTCGAATTCAAGTTATAGAAATATCTTGTGATTTGCTTAACTAAGAATTAATTTTACATTGAGCATCCGAGAAAGTCTTTAAAGGCTTAAACATATTGAATAAATTCTCGAAATAAACAACACACGACACACCGTGTGTAGCGTGTTTTTTTTAAACTGTATCAATTTTAAGGATTGAGATTGCAAAACCATATTTGAATATATAACTATATCCCAACAAAAAGTGTCATTTAAAAGTTAAAGAACGATTAGTGCGAAAGGGATACTTTTGGGGCAATCTTCAATCATATTGATAAGTTTGTTTAGAAAAAAAAAAGTTCGAGAGTAAAATTGATAATCCCACTCATACTCGTACTCAGATTCCTCAAAAATTTTCTTAAAATGTATCTGGATTTGTTGCACATTTCCTAACCACGATCCATCGACTTTGATATTGATTCATTTTCCATCCCTTTCATTTCTTCTATGTCTTCCCAAGAACCGAGTCAACCAAGTGCCCGGAAAAGTTCACTCATAAATCACACAAGTGACAAGTGTGACTTTGGTTTTCAGTCCGTGCCCTTTTTTTTTTCTTTGCGTCGTCGTAGGACGGTTTGAATATTTTTGCCGGTTCATTTTGTTTTTTTTTTCCTTTTTTCTTTTAGCTTCCCCTTTATGTTGGCAGTCGATTGGACACGCGGGAGAAATTGACCATGATGGGCTTTGCCAAATTGATGATCCTTCCAGATTGATGGCCACGGGCCAAGTGCGAAGAAAAAAGGCGGAACTGGAGAGTGGATTTTCGAATGGAGTATTCTTCTCCATAGATGAAATGAAATCGATAAATGGTTCATAAAAGTTTATTTTTTTCAATGGAGAACTACATTTCCCATCTTTTAAGTGGAAATCATTTCGAAAATTGGTTCGAAATAATTTTCAATTTTCTAAAATTCTCCGAACGGTTTTCCATCAATTATTCTCTGACTTATCGACGGTTCGATGATTTCATTTGAGTCATATTTCGCCGGATCCGTCATACGCAGTACGTCGATGGTATTTAAATGAAATTCATTATTAATTCATTTGATTAATATGACCGACGGCACGAATCAACCGCCAAGCAGCACATCATCAGAACGCCAGATGGAAACGTTTGGTTGTCGAATGCTCAAATGAAACCATTTCATGCTTTAACACATGGATGGTTGGATGGATGGATCAAACGGGGCGAACGGGCTTTAGACTTCCGCAAAATATCTGTCAACTTCAATATCGTATCCCATCGATCAGGGAAAATTCAGAGCCAGACCTAGGCCAGATTTCGTTCATAAGAAGCCGCTTTTCGCAGCGCAGCATCCGTTGAGCGGCAGATTTAAAGGTAATTACATTTTCATATAGCATTGTATATTCATTGAGAGCCCGACGGCTGTGTCGTTATTATCGTACGACAGGAAGAGATCCAGGCTTTGAGTTCCGGATGCTGCTTCGAGATTTTTGGCTGGAACAGTGAGCAAAAGTACCTAAATAAAAATGCTTATTTCGAAAGCATCTATTATACCTTATGCTTTTTACACCGAATGTTTCGCGAAAGTTTTGCCCAATTATGATATGGAAAATCTCACCGTGTTTCCGTTCAGCCCACAATTTGCGACGTTTGAGCTTCGACGTGATGTTTGTGCTACAGCGTAGTTTCGGTAAGCGTCATTCCGGCGAAGCTCTGGATTGCAGAGCTATCCAGACTTCCGATGTGTTTTCTCCTGCCGGGGAAGCTTCCGGATGTTTGCTGGTTTGCCCGTGCTTCTGCTGTTGGTGTTATTATTAATTTCTCTTCTGACTATCTGGTCTTGCAAATTTTCGTCCAATTATGGAAAATATGTAACATTTTGAAAATCTCTTTCAAATTCGTATATTTTTTTTTAATTGTTAAGCTTGGTACTTGAGCAGCAGCTCCGGATGTTGGTAATATAAGGATGAATTATTTATTAAGGCTCTCTTCATTAATTTTACTGCGCTGGATTTACCAGGAAGTCATTAGCCTAGAGAGATCAACGTCATTTTGATTGGGGTTTGGAAATTCTTTCCCAGAGAGAGTTTTCCTTCTCGAGATTTTAGGGGAGTCAATTGAATATTTTTCTCTTCCAACTTACCAAATTTATCCTCTAGGGGTGACATGGGAAATAACTTTTGCCTTGGATGATTTGATCGTTTAAAATTTTTAAAGTTTATCTTATTGAAAGCTTTTTTAAAAAAAATTTGGGGCTTCGATCAACCAATTTTTATATAAATATTGTTGGTCGTTAATGCAATGTAACTTAATTTCTAACCTATATGGAACTATATACTGTTGTGTTTCATAGAAGAGCAATTTAACCTCAAATACTTGTCGAAGATAAGATCTTCAAGAAGGCAATCATTCTTTGCCGAAGAACCTAAACCAACAAACGTCTTGATGGAATTAGCCAATCAAGTGTTTCCATCTTGAAACCGCACTTCAATCGAAAACCCTCCATCGGCAGATTGAAATCTGCCTTCTGCAGAATGTTTGACCTTTCCATTGCAAACATTTGAAATCAACTGCATTGAGCCAACAGTACAATTTACACTGCAATGCCACTTCTGTTGTAAGATTTTATCTTCAAGGCGCCACCACACATTTAACGATTGAATTGATCATATTCAAGGGAGAACATTTAGCATAAGGTTGCCAGATTACCCGGTTTTATTCGGGTTTGCCCGAATATTTAATACCCAGATTACCCCGGTTACCCAGATTTTGTTGATAAATGCCCGAATTTTGCCCGGATTTATTCACTTAAATTAAAAAAAAAAAGCAAATTGTGTTGTAAAAATTTTTAATTTATGCTGTCAAATTGAATTTGACTGAGTTTATTAAAAATGATCGTGCAGTGCTTTTTGGAAACGTTAAATACGATTCAAAATATGTCATTAAATTTTTATGAACATTATTTATTTAACTTTTTGTTTCTAAATTTTTGTTGAGTAAATTTTGGGTTTTTAAAAAAAAAAATTCCTAAATTTTGCCCGGAGTTATGGTCGTTAGTTTTGAATCAAATGCCAGATTTTTTAAATTTATGCCTCCAAAATGAAATTTTTTGAGTGAGTTTATAAATATGATCATGAAAGGTTTTTTGGAAGTCTTAAATACGATTCAAAATCTGTCGATAAATTTTGATGAAAAAAAATGTTTTTTTTTTTTTTAATTTTTTGTTTCTAGATTCTTGTTGAGTAAGTCTTGGTTTTGATGAAATTTGCCCGGATTTTCGGTCGTGAATTTTGAAAACAAATGCCTGGATTTTACCAGGTTTTTATTTAAAATTGCTCGGATTTTTCCAGTTCGGATACGTGCTGAAAAAATTCTGGCAACCTTACTTTAGTAAGCAGTCGCTTGTACTTAAAACGCGAAAGAAAAAAGAATGATTCCGAATCAATTACGCGTGACAATGGCACTAACCGATAGAATTATTAAGAGTGCGCCCTGCCAACTTCAATAGAGCGATAAATAAAAGTTAATTAAAAAAGTTTCTTCTCTCAACAAAAGCACAACGTCTAACCGTCAACAATATATGCTCAAACACATATTGCATCCATTTTTTTCGCTTTGTTCAAAACAAATTAAATTCGTTCCTGCAATCTTTTTTCCTCAAGCGCGTAGCTTGTCATCAGTCAGTCACTACTCCGGTCGCTGTTGTTGGTCAGCTTTATTGAGATTGATGTTCTGCCGTAAATTATTACCCGAAATGCATACCTATCGCTTCAGAACACTTCAAAGTGAGGGCTGAGGTGGTTTGTTTTTGTCACTTCGTTTATCGATGATGTATCCCAAAGGTCGAATGGATGTTTAGATTGAGCTCCCAAAAATGAACAAATCCGATCAGAAAATATCTTTTCTACGATCATCTGTTAAAATTTAAAACCCTGGTCAAAAGATATTTTTAAAATGAAATTTGTCTTTGGGTCGACATTTCATCCGGTCAAAGACATATGATGAATTCTGATCCTTAGATCGAAATTTGTCTTCAAGCCAAAAGTTTTATTGACATTTTAATACGTCTTGTAACTGGTAACTGTCTTCTAGCCTTGATTATTATTAGTCTCTACCTTGGAATTCTTCATCAGGCCATAGCCTTCATCAGAGATGAGTATTTTTCACACCGAAAACCAACTGCAAGGCAAAATTCGGCTTTCCGTCAAATCGTCATCGTATGGGAAACGAAACTGTCTTAAAACAAAAGCTTTATTTTAGGTCGCAAGTCGTCTTATGTTTGCGTTAAGGCCGAAAATCTTCTTGATTCGAAAATTTGGCTTAATTTGCTAAGTTGTTGTCACGCCAAAAGGTGATCCCATATCGTTGGTCAGAGTTAAATTTATCTTTAAGTCACAAGTCAGCTTCGGGTCATAAGTTGTCTTCAGGCAAAAGTCACATTCATGCCGAAAGATGGTTTCACGTCTAAAGTTGTCTAAGGGATGAAACATTTGGTCAAGGGCCTTTGGTTTGAAACTCATCTTTAGGGTGAAATCCGTTTTGAATTCAATTTTTTAACACAAATCAAAATTTTTCAAAAAAAATCATGTTGTTTTGAAGCCAAGATGAATAAAAATAAAAAAATGTTAATCTTTTTTAGTAAAACTGTACAGAATGCATGCCGTTTTTTTAAAGAAAAGGCGTTAAAATCCCATAAGTTTACCGTCGTCATCAGAATAAAATTTGTCCTGAGGTCGTCTCAATGATCGTCTTCAACATAAAATTCGATTTTAAACCATAATTCGTCTTTAGGTCAAAAGTTGTTTCAGTTGTCTTTAAATCGATAGTCGTATTCACGTTCAAAGTCATCATCAGGTTGAAGGTTGATTTGAGGTTTACGGTCGTCTTCAGGCAAAAACTAATCCAGTCAAAAGTCGTTTTTAGAAGAAAAGTAGTCTTTAGATTTGAAAGTTACCTTCTGGACATACATAGTTAGTATTCCCGGTTAAAATTTGTCATCAAGCCAAAGCATTCTTCAGGATTGAATAAATTTCCCAACAATAGCTGCCTATAAGTCTCTGGGATGACATCCGTCTTCAGAAGAAGAAGAAGACTTCAGTCCTAAAGTCTACTTGAAGTTGACTTTAGAATTCAGGTCAAAAGTTAACTTTTTGTCAAAGGTCGACTTTATAACAAATTACGTATTAGAATTGAAAATCATGTCGTCGTCATTCTGAAACTAATCTTGACTGCAAAACGTCTTCAGTCCTCAAGTAGTTCTCAAACTGATATGCGTTTGCAGGTCGGAAGACGACTTACGCCAAAAGTTGTCGTCAAACCTCTTTTATTTATATAGTATTCCGTCTCACGACATAACTTGACGAATATAATTCCTAAAATTCACTCGGTCCATGGCAACCGTTCTCCAATTCCGTTCTCCAATTCCTCGGGTCGTCAAACCTCTAGTTGAAAAATTACCAGAGGTCATCAAACCTAGGTTGAAAGTCTTCTGATTCTGTTGTCATTAGGTTGCAATTAAGCCGACTTCTGGGCAAAGGCCAACTATAATTCGAAAAAAAAAATTGAAGTCAAATTTCGACTTCAGGTCTATGCCAGGTTTGAAAATTAATACAGATCGAAAGTCCACTGAATTTTAGAAGTCAATTTGAGGTCACTTTACTTTACTTTACTTCGTGAAACCAAAAGTCGTTGCCCCAGGTAAAAAAAAATCTGATTCAGACTAAAAAACGTGCTCAAACGTAAAATCGTCCTCTGGCAAAATCAAACGTCAGCTCAAGATCAACCTGCAGACGCATATCAGTTTTAGAACTACTTGAAGACTTAAGACGTTTTTTTAGTTCTTTTGACTTGATGGCGATCTTGGGCGGAAGTCGATCCATACACTTGTAAACGACTATTGTTGGAAATATATTTGAACCTGAAGACTACATTGGCTTGAAGGCAACTTTTACCACGAAAAGTAGCTCAGTCCAGAACATAACTTTCAAATCTTGAGACTACTTTTCGTCTAAAAACGACTTTTGGCTGCATTATCTCTTCATCATCGACTTCAGTCCAAGTCTAACGAAAGTTTAAAGTCGTTTTCAGATGAAAAGTTGTCTTTAACATTAATGACGTTTTATTGAGATCACAAGAATTCTTAAGGTCAAAATTAGTCGAAAATTGTCTGAAAGTTAAAAATTGTTTATAGAATTGAATTTCATTGTTTGAAAGTGTCTTGAGAAAATAAACTTAATCATGAAGCTGGTTTTTTTTGCTAAAAATTGTCTTTGTAACGAAAATTGACTTGAGGGTGATAGATGATTTCAGGTAGAAAAATAAAAAAAAATATGTTAAATTAGTCAATTGAAGTCGAATTTTGGTAATAATGTCTATTTCTGCCCTAAAATCATTTTCAAAATTGATGTCGATTTCAGAGTTAATATCATCCTTTTGAAGTTGTCTTCGATCCGAAAAACTTCTGAATTAAAATCGAACAAAATGTCGTTTGTATTCTGAGATGCTTTTCAAGCACAAAGTCGTCTTATTTTCGAAAGTTGACTCCAGGTCGAATGTTACGGAACGACCAACAGCGGTCATTTTTATGTCGAAAGGTCTCTCCAGATCGAATGTTTTCTTCAGACCGGAATCATGTAATAAGTAGATACTGCATATTTACGTCAAATGTCGTCATCAGTGGTCGTCATAAGAGCTAAATTCCGGAAGTCGGTTTTAGGTTTTAGTGTTTCTCATAGGTCAAAAGTGACCGATGGCGATTAACTTTGTTCCCAAATTAAATACTGTGCTCTCCACCAGAAGTTCGTTCTAAAGTTGAAATCAAAAAACCAGAAGATTAAAAGCCATCAATCGAATAAAAGTAGCTTTTGATTAAGCGGAATTTAGTCTTTATGCTGAAAAATGTTTTAATCTCCAAATCATAAGCCGAATGTTATTCTTAGACAGAAACTCATATACAAGTCAATAATAATTTTAATCCAAAGGCTGTAGTTTGGGTCGAATATCAGATTAAAAAAGAAAGTTGTCTTTACACCGAAAGTTTACGAACAATAGAATTCTTAAAGTTCGCATCCCAATTTTTTTATGGACGCACCCTAAAATTCCCGCACAAAAAAAATTCTAATCAGACCTTAAGTGCAAGTTTGACACTACTCGCATAAAACTTCTATATGACCATTGTTTCTCCATCAATTATTACAAAATTTATCGTTCTGAAAAATCATAGTTCAAATATATTTCTCAGACAGTATTCAGCTATAATACTATTCGTAGTCTAAGAAAAAACACCGAAAAAACATGCTTCGGAAAAAAAGACTGTAGATCAGTTACGGAATGCTAAAAAAATTCACTACGTTTCCAAGAAAGTTGAAGTTGCGTTGCACATAAGGATATTCTTATTGTAATTTTTGAGGCTCATGACTGCAAAAAATGGTGTGAAAACCGTAAAATTCAATCAATGAACCGTCAAAATTGTTTAGGTAACATCAGATAATATTTGAAAACAGGTATGGAAAGCTGACGTTATTAGGCACATTTTAGCATTTTTTAATTTTCAAAACACGAAACTCAGAATTTTTGTCGAATTATCAAAGTTGCAGTTTTTCTATCAGTTGTCAATTTGCAATTTCTCAGATATTCTTGCACTTAAATTCAAATTTGAAAGGTTATTACTTTAGCGCTGTAATACGTATAGATTCTAACTTCAGCTTTCTCTACACTAAGGGCATTTTTTCGAACATTCCGGAGCTGATGTACAGTCTCCTGTCCGAAGCATGTTTTTCCGGATTTTTTTTCATAGACTTTGAATAACGGAAAATTAAAGCGTTGTAGCTGAATATTGCCTTGAAAATATATTTGAGTTACATTACGTGGTTTTCAAAACTATAAGTTTTGTAAAATTCGGTTGGGAACCAAGTGAGAAATATTGGTTTTGGTCAGGAGTATAAAATTAACACTCCAGGGAAACGGTTAAAAATTTTAGAGAAGGATGAGGGTCAACCGAAATTGGTTTCAGGTCGTTTTTAAGCATAAATCAGTTTTCGTATCCCTGAGTCGTGTTCTGGACTGAATATATATTTAAACTGCAAATCGAAAAATCGTAAAATCGAAGGTGTTTAGGTCAAAGATAGTAGAGCGAAGTGTGTTCATGTTGAAAGCTAAACGAATACAGAATGGGGAAAAAAGTGTATAAACCGCAAAGAAATTCATTTCCCACCGACACGGACCAAATCTATGAACATACACTTTCCTACGGTGAAAATGTTCGCAAAAACGATTGGACATAGTTTCCGATGCTGCACAAGCTTACAAACGGAGATATAGTGCTTTTTGAACCCCTGATTCCCCTATATTTTGCAAACAATTCTTATTTAGATTAGAATTTCACAAATAAAAATAAACAAATCTTGAGTGATTTACCAAGGAATCAACTGAAGGCTATTTAAGCTGCCATACGAAAGATGTAGTTATAGCTAATTTCACCCTCAATTCCCCATATTTTTCAATTAATTATGAAAACTGGAAGTTCGGACTTAAAAAATTTGAACCAAATGAGACTCATCTTGTGTGATTTTTTCACAAAAATCGAACGAGTCACCGCATGCTTCAAGAAATGGTCTTATGGCTGATTTTACCTTTAATTTTAATTTTAAAAAATATGTTCGGACTTGAAAATTTTGAACAAAAACGAACCCATCTTGTGTAATTTTTTTAAGGAATCGAGCCACCGCACTAGGCTATTTGAGCCACCGCACGCTTCGTAAACTAGTTATGGACGATTTACCCTCAATTTTCTAACATTTTTCAAATAAATCAGAAAAAGCTTTTTCGGACTGAGAAACTTTGGAGCAAATGTGACCTATTTAGTGTGTTTTTCACGAGAAATCAAACGGAGGCTATGTGAACCACCGCACGAAATGAAAAATTGAGTTATGGCCGTTTAACCCTCAATTCCTCTATATTTTCCGAATATTTCAGAAAAACCATGTTCGAATTTGAAAATTTTAAACCAAATGAGACTTATCCTATGTGCTTTTTTAAAGAAATCGACTGAAGGCTATTTGAACTACCACATGCATCGGAAAATGGAGCTATGGCTGTTTTTACTAACAATTTTCCAACATTCTTCAATTTATTCAGAAAAAGCATGTTCGGATTTGAAAATTTTGATTCGAATGGGACCTATCTTGTGTGATTATTTCCGAGAAATCGATCGAAGGCTATTTGAGCCACCACACACATTGAAAAATGGAATAATGGCCGTTTTACCTACAGTTTGCATATATTTCAGAAAATGCATGTTCGGACTTGAAAACTTCAAACCAAATGTGACTTTTCTTGTGCGGTTCTTCTTCCGAAGCGTGCTGTTGCTCAAATAACATTCATTCAATTCAAGGAAAAAATCTTTTAAGATAAGTGTCTTTTGATTAAAAATTTCCAGGTCTAAACAAGTCTTTTTCTGAATTTTTTGAAAAATGTACGAAAATTGAAAGTAAAAACAACCATTATTCCATTTGGCGATGCGGTGGCTTTAATAACCTTTATTCGATTACTCGGAAAAAACAGGTAAGAAAAGTCTCATTTGGTTCCGAATTTTGATTCTGAACACTTTTCTTTTTAAATATTTGAAAATTGTGGGGAAACTAAGGGTAAAGCAACCGTAACTCCATTTTCCGATTTGTGAGGGGGCTCAAATAACCTTCATTCGATTTCTAAGAAAAAATCACAAAGGATAAGCCTCAATTTGTGAGAAAATTTCAACTTCGAACTTACTTTTTTCATAAGTATTTAGATAGGAGAGTTTAGGATACATTCAGCCATAACTCCAGTTTCTTAAACGTGCGGTGGCTTAAACAGTCTACATTTGAGTCCACTGAAAAAATCACACAAGATAAGCCTCATTTGGTTAAAATTTTTTAATTCCGAAAATGCGTTTTTTTTAATGTTTTTTGATTTTGTAGGAGAATTTGAAACCTCCATAACTCCATTCCCCGATGCGTGCGGTGGCTCAAATAGCCTACATTCGATTCCTCGGAAACAGTCACACTTAATAAGTCGCATTTGATCCAAAAAATGTGCAGTTTGGAAAAGTTTTAACTGAAGTATTTGAAAATTGTTGAGAAATTGAGGGTAGTACGGCAATCAATTTACTTTCCCGTGTGGTGATTGAAATAATCACGCTGGAATAATCATGGCTGAAATAGGCCTCTATTGTTCAAAATGTTCAAATCCGAACATGTTTTTTCTGAATTATTTGATAAATATTCCTCAATTCTCCGAGGGTATAAACATCCGAAGCTCAATTTTTAAAAGCTTGCAGTAGCTTAAATTGGCTTCATTCAATTCCTCGGAAAAAATCACACAATAAAGGTCTGTTTTTGTTCCAAATTTTCTGGTCTAAATCAGTGTTTTTCTGAATTGTTTACAAAATTTTATGGAACTTGGGGTTAAAAAGGCGATATATCTCTGTTCTTAAGATCGTGCGTTGTCTGAATCTTTGTCCAATCGATTATCCGGACATTTTCACTGAAGGAACGTATATACATTGTGCAATGGATTAACTTTGGATAATACTCTTAGCATCTTAGGAATACAACATTAAGTACCTACCTAAATACAACGTTTATTTAAACGAGTTTGCTTCAGTGTTTTTAAAAATTGTGATAAAATGTAGTAATTTTTAGGATTTTTCAAAATATGATGAAATATTTAAAGTCAAGGTATTTTTTTTAAAAGCTCTTGTAGTCATTTAATCATACACCAAGAAGATTGATTAACTTCTTCTCTCCATTCGAGTTCGTAAGATTCACTCTTAAAATTCGTTCAACCGGCTTTTCGACCCGCGGGAGCCAAATCGCTCGAGGGAAAATTGAATATGTACATTTTTGTGTACGCTGCCGAGTGTGTGATGCTGACATTTTGACCTGTCTGACGCGTCAAGTAACAAAATGAAAGAGAAAAAAAAAACGAATCCTGATGTCGTTGTTGGGGGCGGCAACGACGACGACGGCAGACACAGAAAAAGGCAACAACCCGAAAAAACGCCATCTGTAGCGCGAACATCCAGTCATCAGTTTCTGCAGGGACTCCCTCCTTTTCGATGCACGACGCGTCGCAATGAATTTGCGTAACTGGCCGCGTTATGTCGCCTCGCCCTGTCGCCGTCAGTCGATTTCAAGGCCTACCGAGCACATGGCTGCTTTGGAGGCGGATTTATGCGCAATGGTGAGGCGTAGCTGGCCGCGGTAGGCTGTGTGGCGGATGTTCCAATATCATGGTGTTCGACGAAAGCGATTTTAAAATTTCCAACCTCAGTATGCTAGGAAAAATCCCATCCGCATCCTCGCTGGCTGTCTGCGTACTAAAGTCGGTTTGCGTGTGTGTGACAAAGCCACTGGCAAAATCGGCTTTCTGGATGGTTACTTTGATGCGCGCCGGAATATTGAATGATACCCCATAGGCGTACGTAGGGCACTCACATATTTGCACAGCGCCAGCCAGATCACGCAAATGCATAAATGAACAGTGCAGTTTGCCATGTAGTTGTGATTAAAGTGCACTTTGCATCCGCTCAGATGTGGACCATATGCAGCACCGAGCACAGCACACGCACTTTCCCCTTGTTGATGATTGTGCACTTAGAGCATCGTGGTGTCACCACGTCCAGATACCCTTGGCTTCCGATTGTGTCATATTTGTGGCGTTCTGCTGGTTTTACCAGATCCAATTTAAATTAAATTGTTTTTTTTTCTGCGCTCCATGAAGCTGAGTGGTCTTTGAGTTTTTTTTATTTTGCAACTCATTGTCAAGTCAAAGTGGTGCCATCGCTGTAATTTAACTACTCTGATGTTATGTGCTGACTCAATTTCAAAGCTTTCAATCCACACAATTTATGTAGGAAATTCAATATTTTAAAATTTAATCCAATTTAAGCTCCATAAAGCTTAAAACCTTTCCACAATTTCCCTTTTATAATTTAAGCCCAAACTTCTCGGTATACTATCTTTACAGCCATTGATCGTTTTGATTGAATAATAACCTAATTAAATTTCGAACTCCCACCAGTCAGGAAAAGTTTTCTTTCGCGAAGCAAAACAAGCAGCTAACAATTTGTAACGGCTTAAGCCATCACGTATTTCTTTGATTTATTGTAAGGTACGTTCCCATTACCATCACCATTGGACCAGAAGTTACCAATAATAAGCGAGTCGAAATTGCCAATTACAAAATTTCACCAACGCCTCCGACACCTTGGCAAAATGCTGGATGCTTCCTTCCAATTCCCAAAAAAGGGACGAATGGCAAAATCTTGCCCTCGAGTAACGCGCCCCTTCAGCGTGATTTTCTCAAGAAAATTGTTTCCCTTCTTCCTGGGAAGGATCAGGATTCGTTATCTTCCCATCGATTTTTTCCTTTGTAATATTAGCGTCGACGGCACAAATTTGCTGATAGAATCTTCTTCTCTTGATCACCATGGCTATAATCACTCGGGTGGGATTGAAGCTGAAAAACTTTCAAATCCGATCCACAGCACGTTAATCACTTTTTCATCATTCCCGTTTCCGGTTCTCTGAAGATGTTGCCCGTGATTAAATTTGGGATAACCAAACAAACAAATATCAAAGCTGATAGGATTTTCATATCAGAAAACCATGAACCATTTTCTTTAGCCCAAGGTTACCAACAGGTGTGTCAGTAAAGAAAACCAGTAAAAGTCACAGAATTGTAGAAATTATACTTTGTTCAGCTGCTTTTCAAGTTTTTTAACCATACGCTGCATAATTGACATTAGAGGGTAAAGTGCAATGCAATTGCCACCGCTGCCCTTCTTATGAAATAACAATTTACCGGAAAACTTCAAAGACGACCAAACGAGTTGACTACCGAAAGATCGATGGGGAGGGTGGGGCGAAAAACCAAGCCATCCTTTGATCCGCTCGTCCATCCCTTCCATTTCCGGTGACTTCCTCCCACCAATTGGCCAAAGTTTAACCCAAAGACCCCCCGATACGAAAATGCTTCCAAGGCATGGTGGTATGAGATATGAAAAACTTTTCTTGATTTATTATACCGCAAATGTACCGGTGTGTGGTGCTGGGCTTGCAAATTAGATTATCTGCGGTGCTTTTGCTCTCTCTCTAGTTGCGCTCTGGAATCGGGAAGGCTGCAATATCGTGGTAAAATAAATGGCAAGTTAAATCAACCTGGACGGATTGTTGGTTACCGTACGGTGTTATTTTATTATTTTATTTTCGTCTTTTTTTTAACCGGTTTCTTGTACAACAATCACCCACAATCGAACGTGAAATTATAAGCTGCTGCACAGTAGAGTGAGGAGTTGGATGGTATTTTTTTCAACTTTCTACAAAATTAAACCACAATAATGGAACAAATTTGCTATTAAATTGAACAAAAAATCATTTTAATCACTGTTACCGCCACAAATCGGAACTTACTTCATTTGCAGATTTTCATATTTATGTCAAGGATTAATCAATCGATCACATCGATGTGGTTTCATTAGAGACGTACTTTTTCACACCATTCGGAAAACAAAAACTCATTGGTCCTGCATTCGATTACTAATTAACACGCTTGATGAACCTTGACGTGCTTTACACGTCAGTTAGTATGGTCTGTGGTTGTCAATTTTCACTGAATGATTTACCTTCGATGGAATGGAGTTAGTTTTTATTGTATTATCTACGTTTAAGAGGTAAAAAAGCTTCGCTGAGTATTAATTTGTTTGAAAATGATGTGATTGCAGTAAGATAACTTCAAATAAGCTTAGAATCTCTTTTTTTATTATCATGCATTTCAATTTTAAAACGAGATACCACTTTTTTCAGGTTCTCTATCGAGAAGGTTGTGGATTTAATTAATGTTGAACCTTTGTTTCGATTTTTCCAAAATTATTTGAGTCCTTGTGAACTTCAATATTGAATTCTTAGCCGACAAAGACGTTTTTTTGTCAAACTTACATTCATCTAAAATTGTATGGTCTAAATTGCTAAATTTACCAGTTGACGTTTTTGCAGATGAATTGACTTTCTTTTCTATTATCACTAAAAAAAACACAATCAACACCTTTTTCTTTGAAAATAAGTTTTATTTGAAAATAACTAACTATTTAAACAAATTTACAACTGCTGATTTATGCATAATTTTGTGTGCTGTTTAAGTGCAAAAGTCAATAAATATTTTAATGCGTGCAAGAATAAACCACGGTTTTTTTCCTAGGAAGCAGGTTAATGCGTTTAATATCGAGGTTGATGAATTCATGACTTGAGAAATTTTAAAAATAAAACTTATAATTTCAGTATAGATCTCAACAGAATTAACCTTCTTTTGCGGTTAGGGTCTGAATTGAACCGCTGCAAGTTTTGTATGGGAATTGCAAATTTTTATACCTGCCATAACTTTTTGTGGTTGTTTTTGCTGCTAGAAATAGCTATAGAAATTTTGGAAGCTGTCCATCCAGTCCTAAATAAGCGTAACGAATTATAATGTAGTATGGAAAAACTGAATTTTTCTATCAAAAATCACCAGAGATGTACTGAAAATTCTAAAAAATACAACTTTGAATGAAAATATTTCTTTATCTTTGCAGTACAATTCATGTGAACAAAGAACAAACCTAACTTGGACCCCAGAAAAAATATTCGATTTTAATTTTTTTTTCAAACTAATTTTTTTCAATTTTTTTGCGTTTTTGACTGTTTATCTGAAAGCTGTGTAACTGTAAGAAAAAACTGCTTTGCATAGACAGAAAATTTATTGATTTATTAAACCTTTGTAAAATCATTTCATGAAATTATTTAAATCTCCAGCATATAAAGTTTGCCATTTTCAAATACTTTTCAATGGATTCAGATTTTCTAATTTAAAATGGTAAAAATAACTCTTTATATAAAATTCTCGACTGTCATGTTAGAAAAAAATTAAGCTTAAGAATAGTCAAAACCGAAAATCAAAGACCAACTTCATTTCAAGCTTATTTAAATTTTCTGGATGATTTAATGTGCAAAAATTTCAGCTTCCCTGCAAATTTCCATACAAAATTGAATCGCGATTTTTGAACCATCCAATCCTAACAGATGTTTTTTGTAAAAAAATTTAAACGACCTTAAAGCTAAAAATTCCTTAATAATGGGTGTTTTGCATCAAAATAACTCATTTTGTTGAAGTAATATTGAAATGTTTTTGATCGATATGAATTGAGAAAGATTAATAACGCATATTCAAACGATTAAAGTGCTTGGTTTACAGACCAAAGCTGTTTCTTTCTTTGTTCAATTTCATAAAACAATTATTTCAATGATTTAATAACTAAATTTTCATGAGGATCAAGAAATCTTGATGAAAATAGTAACCGTTCTGTTCAATCACTTTCAATTCCAACAGGAAATAATGAATTAATATTAAAGAGACTGATAGAGCAACCTAGGTCTGGAACAGGGGAAGAGCTCATGAGGAGGGTTTTGGTGATACAATTTTTCCTATACGATTTTGCTTGAACAATGCAAAACTTTTTGCTTGAACAATGCATACATTAAAAATAGTCAAAGAAATGAAGGTTCTGTAAAATTATGCAGGTTTGAGTTATTTTCCATCAAAACTAAAGTATTTATTTGAAATTTCAAGAAGAATTCCTAGAAGTTGCCAATTTCTTTTGTAAGAAGTTTTAAAAATTGAATTAGGAATTGGAAGATTTCATTTCTAAGAAAATCTTTTTTATGTTTAACTAAATTAGAAAGTAATAAGCTTATTAATTTTAACCACAAATATGACAATATGAGGCACTGGTGAAAGTTTTACAAACTTTTAGAAATAAAAGTAAAAGATTCGTTTGAGTTTGTGAATATTTTTTTTCTTATTCCGAAATAAAGTGTATCGAATTTAAATGTTTGAAATGCGGAACCAAGATTCAAATCATTATTTTTTCCCCAATAATGATCCGAACAAAAGCTCAGCAACAAAAAATCTTGATGCAGAATCTGAATTCTCAACACAGATATCGAATTTTAATGTTTAAAACAGATTGGGAACCACAAAATCTGGAAATAATTAAAACCTAATCTTTCTAGATATTTTTCTGCAAGTATTCGGTCCGTGAAAATCCGGGACATGTTTTTTAAATATCCGCCAATACAAAAATGTTAAATATAAATCATAACGAAAACAACTTGACTTGAGAGAAGTAGGCTTTGCTGCGATGATGACGGGTGTGTTTTTCTCAGCAGCAAAATTAAAAATAGAGATAGGGTTAGTTGCCCTACTTTGGACCCTTTAAGCGGTGGTTTTCAAATATTCATATTTTTCTCATAAATGGACGGGAAATTTATATCCTTCAGGAAATTCATTTATAAGTCATGATCTTATCTGCAAGTTTCAATGAAAAATTTCAACATAGTTTCGCCGTTATTGAGAGATTTGCAAAGAAATGAATGATCAAAATTTCCAACTTTGAACCTACTGTTCCTATTTTGGTACTAGACCGTTTCCTTTCATTGGACCTAGAACTAAAATCTCTAAAGTAATGTTTTTTCGAAAATAAATAAAAAAAATTCATTGAAAATATAATCTTCAATCAATATATCATAGAAAAGTATGACAGCTTTTTAACATTCAAAAAAACTAAAATTTCTATTATGAATATCACAAACTCATTTATTCTCCGTCAGCTCTATCAGCCGAACAATAGCTGAAACTTGTTTGTGTTTACTTACTTGTAATTTATTTGCGTAAAGCTGGCAAAAAATCTTAGAAATATTCAATATTGGTTCTGAATTATGCCCCAATTATAAATTTGCACCTTTGTTGATTTGTTGGTATTAATACAATGTATTGGTGATGTCAGGTCTAAACATGGAACATCAAAGTCGCATGTTTCCTATATTTGGACTCTTTGCAAATTTTCCGAGTTTTCCATTGATTTTCATAAATTTCAGGAATAATAGGTAGAATGGTTCATATTCTTCACAGTGAAAGTAATTTTCCTTTAAACTTTGGCTTGGACAGTAAAAAATCGTGATTTCTCCTTGAACACTCCAATTTCTCAATACGCGCCCCACTAATTGAGCTGTCTGTTTCACCACTGATGAGGAGGTACATTTTTAAAATCGTTGCAAATTTTATCAGAAAGACTTATAATGACGAAAAGTGGTATGGTAGGATTCAGGAAGAATAGGAGTTCATTGTATGCATAGGAATATCTTTATTCTTTGCCAGCAAAATTAATTATTTACATTTTTCGGCATTTTAGGACTAAAGTAGGTATTAGGTCCAAAGTAGGAGCCCTCACCCGAATTTTCGAAAATTAACGTTAAAAGTGAAGTGAATCGAATTGTGTAGACCTGAATTTTCCGGATTGGATAACGTACCTGCATTGAAATGGAATATGGCCGGAAGAGCTTTCCGGAGAAGCTTAATTCAAAATCATTGCGGATTTGGCTTTGAGTTAATCGCTTACAAGTTTCCTCTGAATGTATCCCAGTCCCATTTGGCGCAGTAATGGTTGTTTTATGGTGAGATCTGTCCTTTTAATTTAGGTTCATTTCGAAGAAATGTTGAATACTTTTGTAAGTTTAAACCACATCACTTTTCCTTATTCATCAATCCTATCTGCCAAGTAGGATTTTCCAACAAAAAGAATAACCTTTCCCTTTCCTGTCTGAAAAAGCATCTTTATATGTAGGGTCGTATGAGTTCTCTGCACCTGAAAAGTACATTTAGCTGTTCAGACTATCCCTCTATGATTACATTGACTTGCCACGGTGTGCATTGTGGTACCACACTGATTCTCAATAACAACACTTGAAATGAGAATTGAATCCAGGTCCTCATTTTGGCATCTTGTGTTGGGCTTGATTATTAGTTGTACCTCGTGTATCAGCCAATGCTAGATGTGTGTAGTCACCCTATGCTATGCTATGCTATGCTATCATAACGAAAACAACTTGACTTTTGTTTATCGAAATACATAAGGTAAAATTAAACCATGTATTAAGCTTTCAAAAAGTTATTCATTTGAATTTTGATAAAATTTACTCAAAAAATTTAAACGCATAAACATAGTTCTGATGACTCAATTATTTTTTCTATTTTATTCTGCAAATAAAGTGCAAAAACTCGGGCAAAATCTGGGCGATTTGGTAAGCGTAGTCTTAACGACCTTAAATTCGTTTTTCGTGACTAAATTTCTATCAAATGGTTAGACCTTGGATTATATTTCAAGGTATTGGCTTTAGTTCTGAGTCGAGATTTTTTCTCTTGAACTATTTTAGTCGTTCATTAAAATTTGATTAGGAATTTGCTATTAAGGGATTAAATAAGAACATTAAGCTTGACATTTTTCGACCCTCCTAATCCTTATCCTGATCCTTTTCCTGATCCTTATCCTGATCCTCATCCTGATCCTTATCCTGATCCTTATCCTGATCCTCGTCCTGATCCTTATCCTGATCCTTATCCTGATCCTTATCCTGATCCTTATCCTGATCCTTATCCTGATCCTTATCCTGATCCTTATCCTGATCCTTATCCTGATCCTTATCCTTATCCTGATCCTTATCCTGATCCTTATCCTGATCCTTATCCTGATCCTTATCCTGATCCTTATCCTGATCCTTATCCTGATCCTTATCCTGATCCTTATCCTGATCCTTATCCTGATCCTTATCCTGATCCTTATCCTGATCCTTATCCTGATCCTTATCCTGATCCTTATCCTGATCCTTATCCTGATCCTTATCCTGATCCTTATCCTGATCCTTATCCTGATCCTTATCCTGATCCTTATCCTGATCCTTATCCTGATCCTTATCCTGATCCTTATCCTGATCCTTATCCTGATCCTTATCCTGATCCTTATCCTGATCCTTATCCTGATCCTTATCCTGATCCTTATCCTGATCCTTATCCTGATCCTTATCCTGATCCTTATCCTGATCCTTATCCTGATCCTTATCCTGATCCTTATCCTGATCCTTATCCTGATCCTTATCCTGATCCTTATCCTGATCCTTATCCTGATCCTTATCCTGATCCTTATCCTGATCCTTATCCTGATCCTTATCCTGATCCTTATCCTGATCCTTATCCTGATCCTTATCCTGATCCTTATCCTGATCCTTATCCTGATCCTTATCCTGATCCTTATCCTGATCCTTATCCTGATCCTTATCCTGATCCTTTTCCTGATCCTTATCCTGATCCTTATCTTGATCGTTATCGAGATCCTTTTCATGATCCTGATCCTGATCCTTATCAATTCAAATTTATACTAATCCAAGAATTTTAGTAGTTTAATTTCATGTGGATGAAATTTCCCAATCTCAACTAGCTTTAAAAGAAATTTAAAACTATCTATACGAATCAGGAACGAGAAAGTGGCAAACGCACTTCCGATCCACCGTTTTATTCACTAGTGATCTCGCTGCTCCAGGAAATGATTTCGGAAACCACGCACGTACCTATATCCTATAATCCATGTAGAAACTTTTGTATGCGTCACATCGCACGGTGCCAAAAAATGCAATTCCGCACCTTCGATGAAATTGGAGTGCAAAATGCGTTCTGCAGCATAAAAGTTCCGCGACGTTGACGACGCGGGAAAACGGAAAAGTAAATTATGAATGAAGTTTAATATGAGGAGTGATTTTCCCGGTTCTGCGAAAACGGGGCACTTCAGCGTTCCCAACAGCGGCATTGCATTGGTGAGAAAGATGCTGAAAATGAAGCGGGGAAAAACATAGAAATGCAGCAGCACCGTCGTCGTTGCCCATTCGTCCGGATTTTAAGCGAGCATAAAAAAAAAGATTTAAAAAAAAGAAAACTTCTTGCACCGAACAAGACCTTAGCTGATGTTGCAAAAGTTGACTTTCGGAGATCGTCGTCGTCGTCGTCTGTCGACCGCCCGCCAAATGATGTGCCGACGACATTTGCGACATTTTGCGACAGCTGTTGCAGTTTTGGCGAGATTGGCTTCACCTTCCTCGGTTTTTCCCGACTTGGGCTTCTCGGTCTTCAGTTTTAAAGCTGAAGTTGACAAGTTGAAGGGAAAAAATGGCGTGTATTGAACGTTGAACGCGAAACATTCAACGTGTCACAACGACCTAAGAACGGAAGTAAATCCTCGGGGGGACGCGAAACTGAGAACATTTTTTGAGAAATATTGGACCGAGTTTTTTTTTTAGGTTGTTGACAAGTTTAGGTTTTGACCCGACAGGCTTGTCTTGGGGGAATAAAACCTATGAAAAAAAAACCTTACTAAAAAGAAGTACGTGAAAAACTAGTCTATGAACACACATTCAACTTATTTAAAAAAGATAAAGAAGGTTAGAGCAGTTCAATAAATTTTCTATTTTATTGAAAAAGAGTTTAGGGACTTCCACAAACCATCATTGGTCCTCAGGGAGCGTATCACCCGAAAGTGCCCTTCGGTGGTTGCTCAGCGACGATGAGATGATCCAAAAGCCGGCTCCTCCCAAACGTTGTTGGTTGTTTTCACATCGGAGATGATCTAAAATTAGAAATATTAGCAGAAGCAGAAGTAGTAAGACAGAAACAGCAAAAGTCAACAACAAGAGTAGCAGCAAACGCCCGTCATCTTGATCCGCATCGTCGTTTGGCCAAAAAGGTGACCCACCAGCAAAGTTGAGCGATGTAGTGAGTATGATTATTAGTTGGAGGTGTAGAAGTAAGCGTCGTTCCGGCCGTTCCCGGGGAAAAACTTGGCGGGAAGTCAAAAAAAAAAAGAAACGGTTGACTGGAGCAAAAATTCCTACCAAGGTTTTGCCGCAAAGTCGCGCGTCTTGTGAGGAAATCGGAGGGTACGGGAAAATACGAATAAATATTTAGAGTCGTGTAAGTGGAACTGCGAGTGTCGTTTCGGTCGTTTGGATCAGCGCAAAATATGGACGCTTTCGCAGGAGAGGAAGTAGTTTGGTTTTGCCGCCGAGTAGGAATCTAGAGACTAAAAATAGCGAGATGTTTCCATCGAGTTATGCCGCCTGGTGAAGATGCAGCTGGGAAGACAAATTTATTGCATTTGGAAGCATGGTTCATAATGTCGGCTTCAAGCAGTCGAATCAGCCGTATCTATTTCCGATTCGCAACGAACATAAAATATCAACTTCAGATAATCGTTTCCCAATTAAAATCTATTTCATGAAAGATTTTTACCATGCTGAAGCAGAAACCACTTTTTAATCAATAAGGCCGGAACCAATTTCAAATTCTTCTTTTGTCACTCGGAGTTGAAGCATCGCGAGGGGAGGATAATAAAGAATAATGCAAAAATCCAAAAAAAATGAATTTTTTACACGAAAGCTTGCAGAAATTGCATACTATTAACTTGAACAAAACATATGAATCAAGTGATTTTTAGTCGAAAAATTCAATGAAATCAAAAATACAAAAGGTGATAAAACTCCCATCTTTCAGAATTTGCTTTTTTCTCTTGTTATCTTTCAGATATTTGATTAAATTTTTCGAAATTTTCATAAAATACTTTAAACTTTATTTATTCCCCCCTTCGTGTTTTTTCGAAATTTCGAAGGGGGGGGAGGGGTTGACAAAAGAAGAAATTGATATTTGTTCCGGCCTAATAAAAAAGCAATAACTGAGGGGTTGAACCATAGCTAAGCTGGAAGAACGCTTGCCTCCTTAGGCCGATAACCATTAGACAGAACTATTCAAATCACTCATCGTAAAACTCTCTATCTGCACTATCTTTTCACAAAACTATTCATTAAACTCTCAACATCTTTTCCCTTGGGATTTTTCATAAAAGTCTTCTTGCGGATTTTGGAGCAATCACAACACTTCTGACAACAAACAGCTTTGAAGAAGAAAAAAGCGTTGTATGAACGCACTGACAAGTATTTCAAGAGAGTTGAGAGGACAGCTTGAAAATCCAAAGCCGAGTTCAGAGGAAAGCCTGAGTGAATTGATAAGAATATCAAGCGAGTTGAGAGGACAGCTTGGATTCCAAAGGCGAGTTGAGAGGACAGCCTGAGTGTATTAATAACAATATCAAGCGGTTGAGAGGACAGCTTGAAAATTCAAAAACGAGTTAAGAGGACAGCCTGAGCGTATTGAAGACAATATCAAGCGAGTTGTGAGGACAGCTTGAATTCCATAGGCAAGTTGAGAGGACAGTCAGAACGCATTGACATAGATATCAAGCGAGTTGAAAGGACAGCTTGAAAATCCAAAGGCGAGTTGAGAGGACAGCCTGAGTGTTTTGATAAGAATATCAAGCGAGTTGTGATGACAGCTTGAAAATTCAAAGGCGTGTTGAGAGGACAGTCTGAGTGTATTGAAGATATCAAGTAAGGACAGCTAGAAAACCTATAGGCAAGTTGAGAGGACAGCCTGAGCGCCTAAGCCCAAGTGAAACTATTAGGCAAGTGTAAAAGGCATTTTAAGCGTATTGACAAGAATAATCAATCATGTTGAGAGGAACGCTTGGGATATGAAAGAACAATCAAGAGAGTCGAGAGGAGGGCTCGAAAAATGTGTATTGAACTTAAAATGTGTTGGAAGGGAAAAAAATGATACGGATGATACGGATTCCAAGCGAGTAAACAAGACAACTTGAAATTACAAGTTTGATAGATCAGCTTTGAAGTCTTATAAAAGTAATAACCAAGCGGGTTAAAAGAACAGCTGGGGTTGTAATGCAGGTTTAGGGGATTACTTTGAATGTATTGAATTCCAAGTGAATTGAGAGGATAGCTGAAGAAAAAAAAACCATTTGCGAAAGTAGCTGGATTGTAACGAATTAAATTCAAACAAATTGTTATAAAAGATTGGAATTAAAAGAATTTGTAAGGTAAATCGACAGATCAACTTGAATTTGTATACTGATTTACTTTACCCACAATTAGAGGTAAAATCGGGATTGAATCACAAAAATGAATCGAGAAAACACCTTTAGCATTTTAAAGCTTAAATCCAGGTTATCGATGAGATAAATTCAAATAAGAATAAGAGTGACCATGAAATTGAAAAGAAAAAAGCGTACCCGTATTCATAGCAAATCTTGAAATAAAAAGCGAGTGAAGATTTCTTACTTAGAATGTCCCTTATTGGAATGAGAAAAACGCGACTAAACATAAATTCTAATTTGTGTACCAAAGTAGAGATTAACAGGAAAGCTTTTAGTTTATCAGAAAAAATTACCACACTGATATTTAATTTGATCAATTTATCATGTCTTGAGAGCGAGTCACCGAATTATACCTTGCATAGAAAGTGACTGTAACGAAACCAAAGTACTCAGATATTCGTTGATTTGTTTCTCTCATAAATTTGGTTGATTGCGTATCCCTCAAATGTTTTAAAAGTTTCTCTTATCACATTGCAAAAATATTGCGAGTAGAACTTTGCCGTTCGGAGTCTTTTGTGAACATGCAAGTTGGGAAAAAAACAATGAATTTTACAATTCAACTTAATTTAGCACAGAGTTTAAATATATTATATTCAAATTAAATCACAGTATTCTAGATAACGTTAACCGTGTATTAAGTTCGTTAAACGTAAACAACCTCATTCAAGCAAAATGTAACCAATCTTCGAGCGACAAGGCATTAGACCAAGGTAGTCCAATTTACCTATACAGAGGGATTTTTCTAAGATTGTCCTTGCTTATTTTCGCTTGGAGATGCTTGTTGCATAACCAACAACAAATTTGTTTTTTTTATCAATCTATTGTACCTTTTTTGGGATAGGAGGGGGATGTGTGTATGGATTAACCCGACTTTCGGTCTTCCGACACGAGCGTGCATTCGCCCAGCCAGTCAGTCAGTGAGTGCGGGCGGGTGAGCGAGCTAAGCTGGACAGCGCGCAGTTTCCCCAGCTGGATATGGTCAAGTGACCCGGCAGAGCCACTACGGAACGCCGGTCTGCACAAAAATCTGCTTAAAAGTTTTGAAAAAAAAATTTTTTTGATGTTTTTTAATAGATTTTTGTAGAGTAATTTTTGGGCTTTGGATAAATTTGCCCTGTTCTTGACCGGATTTCAGTTGAGAATTTTGAAATCAAATGCCCGAATTTAACCAAGTTTTTTGCAAAAATAGCCAGGATTTGTCCGGCCTGGACACGTGCTGAACAAATTCTGGCAACCTTAGTGTAAATACATACTAAGCTTACCGGGTTGCCCAGCTTTACTCAAACTTGCTCGGATATTTTATACAAAATATGGAAAAAGTTCGTCGCGGCTTGATTGCTCGGAAATCGTAGAAAAAAATCTGAATTTAATCGGGATATATTCACATTATTTTAAAATTCAAACCAAAATCTTGAATTTATATAATATAATTTTGGTTGTTTGCGTTAAAAACTTAATTTTTTTGAGCAAGTTTTATCGAAATAATCATCAATGCATCATAACCAAAATAATCATCAGATGAAAGAAAAAATCGAAGTTTTTATTTTTCCAAATTTTCGTTGAACAATTCCTTGATTTTGACTTAGTTGGCCCAGATATTGACCGAAGTTTTGATTGAACATTTTAAAATTAACGGTCAGGATTTTGCCAGCATTAAGATAAAATATACCGGATTTACCTGACCCGAAAACGTGCAAGAGAAAAAATTGACAACCCAAGTATACTCCTAACCCAGCAAACATAAAATCGCATAAGAAATGATAGAATAAGTCATTGATGATGGTAATGCAGATCGCAATTCTTACTAAATTAGTAAATGATCGTAAAAATGGTTACTTAAAATCAGTATAAATCTGATATGATAAAAAGTCCACCAAGTTTGCAAATTTGTTCTACCGGGCGGGATTCAAGTGAGAAATCAACATTGTTGTTGTCTCTGCGAGTAGCAGTGCAACCAGATTACTAAAAATCAGATGTTTGATTTCATAGAATTTTACAATGAGAGTAGCAGCAAATTTTGTCGCTGGCAACGGTTTGCAAGAATTGAGAGCAAAAATTGCGCTCTCTTGATTACTTTCAGGATATAATGTACGAATAAGGCGTTGAATATCGTCCAATTTGTATACTCTCATCGCTCTAGACAGAAGTTTAAAATGCGTACGTATATTGCCTTCATTCTAGATCTAGAAGGTAAATTCTTTTTTTTTCAAATTTTATACGATCATTCTATAATGTATATGAAACGTATAACAAAGTTGTTGAGAAATATACCTTCAAAAATGTTTGCTGGGAGGCCACTCTGGGCTGACTGCAAAGGGGACTGCGCTTGCCGCTCACCCTTTCTACATAGTCAGTCATTAAGAAGCAAAAGTCTAACCAAAAGTTTGAGATTTCTACACAAAATCGTTCTTCGCTCACATCTTCACCACCTTTCCACTTCTTCTACGAAGCGCACTCGCTTTATCTATACATTTCATAAAGTCTTAAACATTTCTACCTTAGAATTCATAACTCCGCAATGCCATCAACATATTAAAATCAACAATTTTAAAAACGAACACACATATATAGGATCTCAGTGAAACTTCATGTTTCTTTGAAGAGATCTAATCTACTTAACACTAAGGCGTACATCTTTCAAGGATATTATGGCTAGCATCTTACAAATGCTAAAACCACCAGACCACAGAAAGAGTACTATGTGTGCCGTGATCGGGATTCGATCTCATGGACTCTGGCTTAGAACTGGCTGGAACTGGCTGGAACGCTATCCTCTAGGCCACGGCCGGCGGCAATTGAAACCCTTTCACTGATAGAGGACTTAATAAATATTGGTTTACAATTTAATTCTGCTAGCAAAACGTCCTTTTGAAGAAAGAATGAAATATCGAAAACAAAAAAAAACCTTCCAAAACCCATTTTTAAGAAACAAGGTTTTGAAGGCGCTTTTTAGAAGCAATAAGAGTCTCATATATATATATTTAAATAATATATTAATGTATATTTAAAAAAAATACAAAGCTTGAACTGTAGATCTGAGAAATATCCATAAAAAAATTGATAGGTTTTATAAGCGCCAAATTGATATCACTGAAACTTCCAAACGTAATTTTTCCATAACTAGAGATAATCTACTAGTATGACAAAAGATTCGTACTCAAGAAGGAAAAATCAGTTATTGTAAAAAAGGCACCAAAATATTTTTGCTATTTATGTTTTTTGGTAGCATAAAAAATCAGTTTAGTCTGTTAGAAAGTCTGATAGTTTGCAATTCATTTACTACACTTTCAAAAAGCTTGAAGGCTATTTCTATGCCGTTTTTGAAACCTTTTCAAGAGAAGGCTTTTAAAATTTTTGTTTTATAAAAGTTTTAGAGATGTTGAAAAAAAATCGTTGTTTAACAATAAAGTTTTCTTTAAAAGCTCTTTAAAGAACCTAAACTGTTACTCAGGAAAAACTCGATCAAATGGTAAGAAAAATGACAAATTCAACGAACGCCACGTCTTGTGGCACATTCCCGATCAATAAATAACTTTTCCGAAGGTTGTCGACTCGAGCCGTTTGGTTTAATTTATCGAGCACTAGGAATGCTAATCGGCCTCGCAGTTCCGGGATTGGAAAACCAGCCGAAAACCTTCCAAGAAATCGGCGGCAACGGCAAATGCCAATAATGGGAAGGAGACATTTTCCTGCTCCTTATTCTTCAAACAAAAACGTGCCGACGTTCCCGATAAGATTTACGATGTTTAAATACACTTCACGCGCTTGTCACGATCATGATTATCTCCACGCTTGTTTTTTTTTGTTCTTCAATCGTCTATGGTTAATTTCGAAACAATTGACATTTTTCTCTCACCCGGAACGTGCGCCGCTTTTCGGAAAACTTTTTTTTTTTCTATTTGTCCCTTGTAGGAACAAACAAAGCCGAAAAGAATGTCGATATAAATCGCTTCAGATTTCAAAGTTGTGAGTTTCTCTAGCTTTTTCCAGCATAATTAACCTAAAGGTGAGAGAAAAAACCTACACAACATTGAGTGAAAAAGAAACAAAATAAATATAAAAAAGAAACATTAGCTCGCCCCCGAACCGGGAATTAATTACCAAAACCAACAACAGCAACTAAACCGCGCAAGGAAGAAGTAGCAGGCGACTTCCCTTTTTGCGGTGCACGCTGACACACACAGTCCTACTAGCCTAGGCCATATTCCACCGATCACATGTTCGGGTGATGTACAATGTATTATTCACTCAGAGAACGTCGTCCCGATCAGTCGTTTCGTTGTCTTCGGTCGCCTTCGTTCATCGTCGGTTCTTGGTCACCGTCGCCAACTTCGATTCTCATTAGCATGGTACGCAGCGTGCGTGTGTTCGAAGCATGAAGCATGCGAGCGATCGTGACACGAAAACTCTAACGTGTGTGTCATACGGGAGAACGAAAGAAAGGAAGCAAGCGCGGCGAACACTTCAGTCGGATAGGGGCGTACGGTGCTAGTTTGACGTTAATTAGTCGCCTTTCTATAGATCGGTCACCGGGATAGTGCGAGGAAGGAAAACAAATCGAAGAAAAAAACAACTCAAGGGGAGATCGTTTTGTGTGACGAAAAGGCAATAAAAAAAAGACGTCGTGGAAACAGTGCATTTTCGTGAAAGCAAAAGCTAGTTTATGGTGATGAAAGGTGCGGCGCTCTGCAAGTAAACATGGAACAAGCTGTGGCCGGTCAAATAGAAACAAAACACGCTTTACCGAAGCGAAAACAAAAATAACAAAATACGCATTAAGCGAGAAAGGATCATAGTTCACCTAGCCGAAGAATAAATCACTCACGCATTAGCGAGTGACTGAGCGGGAGAGCGAGAGATAGAAATAGTGGGAGGGAAAATGTGTCAATAAAGGAGAGTTGAAAAAACCCAAGGAAAAAATGTTGGCGACAGCTGTTCGGTCCCGTTCCGAATTGATCGTGTGGCCTACTTCGGTTACCTTACCGGTGGACATCGTATGAAAACCGAAAAAAAATATCCATAACAATTAAGGGACGAGGGTCTGTCTCTGATCTCGGGAACACGCGATCGAGTGTCATTTTTTATCCCCTTAAGTTCTTTTGTTTTCCAGTTCGGTGTTGTTTTTTTCGGGGTGTTTTTGTTTTATTCCGCACATAAACCAAATTAGGGGAGATTTGTTAATGACGCAGTTTAAGGGGAATACAGGAGCGAGGCAGAGAATGATGGATATTTAATTGCTTTGTTTGGAAGGTAAGCATGCTTTTGATGAGGATTATGCATTTCGGAAACTTTTTTGACACGTGATGCGGCTATGCGCTGCAATATTTTTTTAAATGAATCAACAGCGGAAATAATTGAATTGATTTTTCTGGTTTTTAGATTTTATTTTGAACTGGGTATATTTTTTCTAGTCTAACTTCAACTTTTAAGAATCATCTGACTTTGGAAGATTTGGGAAAAAAT